>NW_020455976.1:8562525-8605170 GCF_003342845.1 Nothoprocta perdicaria
GAGAGGAGAGGAGAGGAGAGGAGAGGAGAGGAGAGGAGAGGAGAAGCAGCTTAAGCCGGGGCAGTGGTTATGCTGCCTTTATCCCAGCCCCAAGAGCCAAGCTGGAACAAGACATCTATTTTGGTAAATAAAAGCCTGCTGGAATAGCAGTGTTTTCCTCTGTGCATTTTGCCCCCCATAGGCATATCAAGTTGTTTTGTTGCCTTTTTATTTTCCTCTTGTTTTTTTCACCAGGCACATTATTCTATTTAAGTGCTTGCGCTTGTTTATTAATAGCAAAAAAAAAAAAAAAAAAAAAAGAGTGAACAAAGAGTGGCTCTGGGGAGGCTGAGAGCCTGCGCTGGAGCAAGGAATCAGAGAAGCAAATTCACTTAGCAAAATGCTCATTTTAGGACACGTTCTTTTCACACTTATTTCCCTCTACATCCCAAACTGTTGGAGAGATCAGCATCAGCTCCAGCAGCACATTTGGAAGCTGCTAGAAACCTCGTAAGAAACCTTCTTTATTGCAGTGGAGTCTGCACTAGGGTGGAAATGAATCCACGTAACATGGGTGCAATTCAGAGCTTTTGCTGCAGCTGATGAGAGGATGGAGATAGTTCTGATCCTCTGTCATGTGTCTTGTGACCATAGGCAAACCTAAAGGTTGCAAAACCTCCTTGTAACTACCCTACAGGGACATGGATTGCTGCCCCTTTTTATCGTGCAGTTTGTGACAAATACTGAAACAAGGGTACCCAGCGTGCAGGATGCTGCTGATGCACTACATGGAAATGCATGAAGGAACACACACACGAATACACAAAAAATAATGTGGGTACAATCCCTGCAGACCTGGAAAACCAAGTCCTCCCAGCCAGGCTTGAGAAGGAAACTAGAAAAATGCAAGAGAAGAGAGCCAGAAAAACACAAAGCACACAGGAAAAACATGCCAGCCGTGGGAATCAGTAAGGGAAAACACACACTGCTCGTTTGCTATTAAAAGGGATTTCGTAGCACGAGAAGGAATTTTTCAAGGCTAACTCGCCCCTTTGCCGGTGTCCCCTAGCTTTGCTGACGACCAAGGGTTCTGGAGATGCCTCCAGAATGGCCTTCCAGCCCCACCGCCCATGCGATCCGTTTTGGTCCTCTGGGCATTGAGCAGAGCCAGGTGGGAGGTGGGCAAGGAAGTCCTAGCCTCGCTGCTTGTGCTCTGTGTATGGGTTAGACGGAGGCACTAGGGAAACTGCAGGTCCCTCTGCAAGTGTCCAGGGAGTGGTGGTGAGGAGAACCCCAGGATGCTGAAGGGGCTCCCCTCACATGGAGTGGATCAGGCTCAGCTGCCTCGTCCCTGGATTTCCCTTCCTTCTTCATCTCCAGGAATGAGGAAGAAACAGAGAGATTGAGGAGCTTCGATACTAAATAGAACCAAAAAAAAGGCCTATCTTTTTGTTTTATTAATTTATTTTTCCTCATGGTTTGCAGGCATATCCCAAAGGGCAGTTACACATTAAAGACACTAAATCCTTGGCAGATTTCAGGCCCCACTGCAACACGACTTCCTTCAGTCCCCGAGAGCTGGCAGGGAGCTTGGAAACTCCTCCACTTTGGTTAAATCAACAGAGTCAGGTATTACATGTAGTCCTACAAATTCTCTGTGCCACCTTTATCTAATTTGCCTCTGAAAGAAACAACGAAATAATGTTTTCTCCCCTCCGTTGCCATGAGAAAGTCACAAATAAATAAGAAGAGCAGGCAAGTAACTAACCAGAAATGAGTGAACCCAATAATGCGAGCAGGCTGAAAAAGGAGCAGGGCTGGAGAGCAGGGAAGACATTTTATTCTTTCTCATCTCTTTCCCTCACGGTAATCACTGAGCTCCCTGAAACAGCAGTAGGTAAAACACCTCTGTCAGACTGATGAATTCTTGTTTCCCTTCGAGTTAACAGTGTCCTCCTAAATAACCTGTCAGCCTTTTTCGCCAGGGCAGGACCTCTGACCTGATAAAATAGGGAAGAGCCAACCAGGCCGCCCTGCTCCTCCCAGCACTGCCGGCCTCCACCGGCCCCTCGCAGGAGCTGGAGCAGCTCCTGGAGTTGCCAAGGAAACCGAGAGACTCCAGCACCAACAGCCGGCCACTGCGTCACCCGGCCACCAAGTCACCCCTGACACCGAGCAACAGCCACCAAGTCACCCCCACCACCAAGGAACAGCCGCCAAGTCACCCCCGACACCGAGCAACAGCCACCAAGTCACCCCTGACACCAAGGAACAGCCACCAAGTCACCCCCGACACCGAGCAACAGCCACCAAGTCACCCTCGACAGCAGGGAACAGCCACCAAGTCACCCTCACCAGCAAGGAACACCCAGCCACCATCTCACCCCCGACACCGACTAACAGCCACCAAGTCACCCCTACCACCAAGGAACAAGCCACCAAGTCACCCCAGCTCTATGTGCCCAGCCCCAGGTACCCGCTCCACGTACCAGGGCATTTTTCATCACTATTTCCAATGCAATTTTCTGTGCCCCCCCACAGCTTTGATTCAGAAGGATTACTCTGTCTGGCTGTTTTAAATCACCTTGGATTGTATTTTTCTCTGGCTTCCTGTTGCACTTCTCTCCCCTCTCTTTTCAAAGCCTCTATGCCCTGTTTTTCCACAGGGCAAAAACCAACCTAGACTTTCCTTTTTCACACACTGCTTTTTTTTTTTTTTTTTCATAGCCTTATTAGGTAATTTGTGCTTTTTTATTTTTGTTTGTTTCAGGCAGAGAACAAAAAGTTTGTGCTTATGTATAAAAGCGGGGGCTTTCCACAGAACTCTTTTCTTGCAATGGGATAAAATACGTGTCTGATCTCTTCCTAACATGTTAGCAAACAGTGATAGAAAGCAACAGAAGCCTTGCTATATTTTAAGTGTTTGGCAAAGACACAAAAACAGCTATATAATAACAGCAACATAATAAGCTGTATTAAACATGTTGGAAATCCAACCTACTGTGTCTTTTCTCATTACGAAGCGTATTTTACAAAACAATCTCATTTGAGTTGATGCTCTCTGTAGTGCAGGTACTTTTCTTGTAAACAGAGACTTTATAATCACAGTGAGTCCCATTCACAGGATAGGATTTAAAGGCAATTAATTAAATTCCTGTCTCATTCCATAGTAACACTGGCCCTCCTGTACTATTATATATGAAACTACGTTGAACAACTCTACTATGTTGAACAACCCAATTATATTGAACAACCTCTATTTATTGTCAGAAACAGAATCAAATAGCAAAATTTTAAGAATTCCTCGCAATTTCTGGCCATCTTCAGATATCTTCAGAAATGTCAAAATGAGTGTGCTGAAGCATTTCATTTCAACAGCCTAACAGCTATATTTGTTCAAACATCAGTAAGAAGCATTTTAAGCCAGCCGACAGGTTTTACAACTGTTAGAATGACTGATGAACTCCACATGACTGAAATACTTCAATTTCAGTAAAAGCTTGGCAGTATATTCTTTTCCAAAAGATAGTGATAAGTTCCAATACACTCATAATAAGCACACCTGACGTCTGGGGCATCAGAGATTTAAAGCAAAATCCAAACAATTCTCAACACTTTTTTTTTTTTTACTATTATCATTATTTTATAACTTTACATAAAATCTGTTTGATAATACTGGCTTTCAGTAGCATTCACTTTTAATTTTTATCACATTTGTGTGCTAAACATTGAGGGAGGTTGTTTTGTGCATTCATTCCTCCTAAGTAGCCTGTACCATAATTTCCTACCTATTCAGAAAATAGCATGAGAGTATTTTTCAAGGCAGTTTTTTCTCTGTGCCTCATCCCTGTATATCAGCCTCACCTGGCCATTCTCCTGCCTTCGGGGCCTTAAAGCGAAGGGCTTTTCCTGCTCTCCTACAGCAGCAAAGCCCACCAGCCCTGTCCCCTGCTGACAGGGCAGTCAGTAGGTACTGGCTTGTCTGAAGGCCAACAATGCCTTGAAAAAATACCCATTTCTCTGCCTAGCACTAACTGCATCTTTGGAAATCCTGCTTTTCATAATGGAAGTTATTTTGTATAAATATATATATACACACTCACATACATATGCATGTATGTATATGTATGTGTCTGATATGTACTGTATACACGTATAATCAAAATAGATATATAATCTGAATTCTGTGACACTCAATTACATTTTACTTCAGTCAGTCTGCTCTTGGAATGGTCCAAAACTGTGCTCTGTTCATCCTTCCAGTGGCCCAGCCGCTGCAGCAAGACCTAAATATGTCTAAATACGTCTGTGCCTAAATATCAGGCATATGTTTACAGCAAGTACATCCTCCTGAAGCAGCTTGGTGTCTTTTAGCAGTAGGTTTAAGAAGTATGTTCATAAATACACTAATACTGACATAACAAAACACTGCATGAATGGCACTAGAACAGTGCAAAACTACTCTGGCACATATTAAAAATCTGAAAAACCTTCCAATGTAACTGTAAACAAGAAATCATCACCCTGAAGCTTCCCAGAAGCTCCATGGTGATGTGTTCTCAGCCCCATACTATGTAGCAGCTTTACTGGAAGAAAACATGAAATCATTCTCTAAAAAAGCTGCAAATCACACAGCGCTGCACATGCCAGGCTCCAAGGCTGCACATCCCAGAGGCTTTACCCGGAATTTCAGATTACGCTTTTACTTTACCTTAAAAAGATGGCAAATAACAGGGGGACCTGCAGAGGGAAATAGCCCTCTTGAATATTCACCCACTACACGCTACAGTGAAAAAAATACTGAGCCAGAGGAACCTTGGGATGAACCCATTTTTCTCGGGTTCTTACTCAGTCATACATGATATGATGGAGCAAAAAGAAAAAAGGGAGTATCTCTGTGCTCCTGACATTGCTGATGTCATTCCTCCCGCAGGGCCATGCTAAAATTAGAGCCCATAATTCAGGAAGGATGTTGATAAGTTGCAGGGAGGTCAGATAGGAATATGAAGGGTACAAAAACAGCCTTTATAGCCGCAGAGGCGGGTGCTCAATCTGGCTTTCAAAGAGAGGAGATTGGTTAAAAGTGACCAATGTTTACAGGCAGAATCAAGTTTTGAAACGAGGGTCCTCAGTTATCACAGGACATGCTGGAATTCAGATAAGAGCAAACAGAGGAAGCTCTGTGACCCATATTATTCCAAGGAACAAACTATAATGGCCCCATTTGTTTTTATAAAATATTAATATTCTTCTGTTCTTTCTGTCAAGAAACCTATCACGAGTTCTGGTGATAATCCCAAATGTGGAACTGGTCTGATTCAGAGCACAGACCTGATGAGCTGATCATATCTGTGCTTGTGGAGGCACCAAGTAGATCTCTGAGCTCTGTGCAGAGTCTCTCCTTCCTTTATGTGCCTCAAACCTTAAATTTTAATATCCTTGTGGTGGAAGCTTCACCTGGGCTCTACCTGCTGAAGCCAGGAGCAATTGCACCTACAACCCCTCCAGTAAGTGCTTCTCCAACCTGTTCTTCACCTCCTCTAATGATGAAGATTTGTCTCATGCATCCTGGTCCAAGTAATCTGAAGCAGACCTTAATCATCCTTTCCTTTTTCCCCTAATACTCAACATAAACCTCCCTCACTGCCCTTTAAGCCCATTCCTCTGTGTCCTATCCAAGAGGATCACAGAGAACAGATTATTCCTTACTTCTTTGAAGGTATTTAAGACTATTTTCATGCCTCACTGCAGTCTCCGCTCAACCAGATTGCCCCAGTTCTTTCCATGTTTCCTAAGAGGTCACATATCGCATACATCCTGCTGCTGGACTCGCTCCCATTGCACCTCGTCTTGCTAGAAACGTGGCTCCCAACGTGGAGCCCAGAGCACAGCCTGCCCCAAACACCCCACAACTGCCACATGTGCCTGAAAACACCCTCCATCCTCCTCTAATCCCATCTCGCCCATCAGGGATATAACACTGTGCACATTAGCACCCCCATTACAAAGGCTTGTAGGTGATAATGAGATTCCAATGGAAATATTCCAGCAAAGCACATTCGAGCTGTTACTAACTTCATTAAGCAAGAAAAGCTCGTTAATGGCTGAGGGCTGCAGTGATGCACATAATCATACCAGTTGCTTTACTACCAGTTACAGTATTAAGATGGATCTTTGAGGTACAGCTTCCAGATATAATTAGGTGTTTATCCCTTCAGGAGATATATATATATATATTTATATATTTATATATATATAAATATATATATATTTATATTATTATTAATATTATTATTATTTATATTATTATTATTATATTTTATATATATAAATATATATATTTTATATATATATATATATATATATATTTCCTGAACCAAAAGTTTGAACAAGGTAGTTTTTCCCCAAATCACAAATGAAACCGTGATCTCAGGGTCAGATTCAGAGTGAAACTGAAGAGAGGGAGAGATACCATGGGATGGACGGGTCGAATCATTAGCAAAGACCCACTTTCCCCCAAATTTGGGGTTGAAGTTAACTATGATTTCTGAGAAGATAAAAGCAAAACACAGATATAGAAAATGTAAAATATTTAGATTGATTAAAAATTCTTTCCACTTGTTTTCTTAACTTACGTATTCTCCAGATATTCCACTGTTTTTTTAGCCAGCAGAGTTTTTCAGGACAGACACAACTTCAATTTTACATTAAGGAAACTTGCAATCAAAGCAACAAAATCCCAGAGCTTACTCCTTTTACAAGAGCACAAAACAGAAAAGGAGGGCTCTGCTTTTCCAATGCTTGCTAGCTTTTAAGTTGTTCTTCTTTTACAGTAGAATCTTGTTTATCAGCTTGACAGAAAAAAAAATGCAATGACATTTATCTCACTAGGATTAAAAAAAAATTAATCAAGTTTCAGGAACTGAAACAATAAATTCTCATAGAGGCATCAAGCCTTTCCAAGGATGTCCCAGGGCAGTAACTACTGGAGAAGTGGGATAGCAAAAGGAATGTAGAGTGTCTAGCCAAAACTTTATTTGAAATACTCTTTTCGATGAATCCAAACACTTTTCCAAAACTGAAATCCTCTGCTTTTTTTGGTCAGTTGGTTGGTTTTGTTTTTTAACACACATCAGCCCATCCTTCCAGTTCCCCGACCCTGCACAGGACACACAGTGCAGACTCATATGTGAGTCCCTGTGAAATCCGCACCTGAGCTCCTGGCTTCCTTAAGCCAGGCTTCCTTAAGGCAGGAGGGGGTTTACGATGGGTATCAACAGAACAGGGTTGTACCCTGCACTGCAAGTCACCATAACATCTTTCTTTTAAAATGCCACAGTCCTTTGAAATCTAACAGAATCTGCCAACTTTGAGTGGGAAAAATGCAAATACTGTAGTAAGGCACTTCATGGTAAATGCAGACTTATAGCACATTTGCTCAACTGGTTCCTGGGTATCACCCTAGTGTTAAAAGGAAGCGTGAAACGGCCTTACACCCAAGTTTGAGGGCGCCTCTCCCCCCGAGCACCCCGTGCAGGCCGGTCTCCGTCGGGAGAGGGGTTCTCCGAGCTCCCCAGGCCTCCGTGTGGGTCTCAACATGCCCTAGGGAGAGCCAAAAACTAGTTTTTACACTGAGACAGCGAGGAACAAGCGTGACGTGTAAAACGTGCGATGCATTGGCGCTGCCGGGTCCCCGAATTATCTTAACACACCCAACAGGAATAAACAGATCCACTAATATCGAGTTCAGTTTTGTTCATTATAAAGGGAGAAAATGTACTGTGGTGTTTTAAACTCACTTTATATGTATAGACAGAAACAGCAGTTTTCAATTTCAAACTGAACCCGGTTGCTTTAAGAGGGAAACCTGCTTTCTCACTCGAGGGCTGCCACCTCTGTAGCATTAGTTATGCTTCTCTGACACATAATTCAAAATGCATAAACACAGATTATTCTTAAAGAGCCCTTTCAGCTTTCATATAAAGCAAAGACTTTTGTGTTTAAGAGTACATATGAATTTCTGTGCTACTTTCACTCTCTTCTCCTTGAGATACTAATGTGGGTTAGTATAGTCCCAGGGGGAAAAAAAAAAAGAGAAAAAAAGAAAAAAGTGCTGGTGCTGATAAATATTTGATTTGTGGGTTGTTTGTGTGTTCTGCAATAGGTTAGACGGCCACGTTAAAATTGTGTCTATTTTTTTTGTGCCTTATAGATGTTAATGACTGTATGAGCTGCACTTGGATGTCCAAGGAAACCAGGGCTGGGCAACTACGGAGCCTGGAGCATGGGGGGAAAAAAGGGATTCCTGGAGGGCAGGGAAAAAGGGGATTCCTGGAGGGCTGGTCACTGCTGTGAGTTGCTCTGCGCTTTCCTGGCTCAACGGAATTAAAAGGCAGCTAAAACACACGATCCCAAAGGACGGATCCCAGCAGTCATTCCCGGCTCGGGAGCGGGGCACGGAGGACGGGGTTTGCGCTAGAGGAAGGCCTGCGGCTCCCGGGCACAGAAACACCCACCAGGAGCAGCAGCCGGCCGGCACCGGCCGCGCTCAGCCCCGCTGGAGCGGCCGCCCCGGGCGGGTTCGGCGCTGTCGGATCCATCCGCTTCCTGATGTCCCAGGGGGAAAACATAAAAGCCATCTGAAACGGAGCAGACGCTTTAAGGGCCTTTTCGAGCGCTCTGCAGCCTCCTGCGGGGGCCGGTCAGCACCGCCCGCGCTAAACTAAACCTAAACTCGCTTTATTACCGCAGGGGTTAAAGCGCCGCCTGAACAAAACATCCCAGGGAGCGGCAGCTCCCGGCGGGAAGCGCGTTCCCAACGGACCCCAGTGCTCCCCGCGGACCTGACAGCTCTCCGGCATCCACTCAAAGCCGGAGCTCAACCGGGAGCGTGGCCGTGGCCGTGGCCGTGGCCGTGGCCGTGGCCGTGGCCGTGGTCCCGGTCCCGGTGCTCCGCCGGTCCCGGTCGCCACCTGCGCGGCGCCGCGCCCCCCTCCCCACCAGCCAATCAACAGCAGGGGGGCTGAGCGCAGAGACCAATAGGAGTGCGGCAGGCGCCCCGCCCCGCTCCGCCAGCCAATGAACGGGAGGGGGCTGTGGCCAGCGGCCAATGGTAGCGCCCGCCGGCCCTATTTGAGGCGCGTCGCGCGGCCGCGCGCTCGCACAAGCGGCGGCAGCAGCAGCGGCCGGAGCGGGAGCGGAACCGGGGTCGGAACCGGAGCGGGGCGAGCGGAGCCGGCGGGGCGGGCGGCGCCCCCCGCCCCCATGGAGACCTTCCCCGCGGTGGAGCTGGAGCCGCCGCCGCCGCAGCGGCACCTGCCGCCCGGGCAGCGCCTGCCGGGCGGGCGCTACGGCGCGCGCAGCGCCCGCGGCAACGTGTTCAACTCGTGGAACGACTACCTGGGGCTGGCCACGCTCATCACCAAGGCCGTGGCGCCCGGCGCGGGGCCGCGCCCCGCCGCGCTGGAGGACGACGAGGAGCTGGAGGAGGAGGAGGAGGAGGACGAGGAGGAAGAGGCGGCGGGGCGGCTGCTGGAGGGCGCGCTGGACCTGCGCGCGCTGCAGCTCTGCGGGCGGCCGGAGCGCGGCGGCGCCTGGGGCGGCCTCGTGGTGTCGGCGGGGCGGCCGCCGGCGCTCGGCGGCGGCGCGGGCGGCGGCGCGCGGCTGCGCAAGGCCGGGCTGCCGGGCTGCGTGTTCTGCCGCAACACGCGCGAGGCGGGCGCGCTGCCGGGCGCGCACAGCCTGCGCGGCGCCGACGGGCGCGTGCTGTGCCCCGTGCTGCGCCGCTACACGTGCCCGCTGTGCGGCGCCAGCGGCGACTACGCGCACACCGTCAAGTACTGCCCGCGCGCGCCGCGCCGCCGGCCGCGCTAGCGCCGCGCTGCTCTATAAATATAGATGTATGTGAGGGTTTCTAAGGAGGTGGGTCTGTGTCCGGGTGCGGGGAACGGGAGCGCTTGGTGCGCGGCGGTCGGAGCCCCGAGCGGCTCCGTGCGCCGGGCCGCCGCTGGGTCCCGCTCGTGTCCCGGTCCCGCCCGTGTCCCGGCCCCGCAGACGGGCTGCGGGCCCCGCGCCGGCCCGGGAGGGGCGGAGGGGAAGGGCAGCGGCCCCTCCAAGGCGAGGGGCAGGGCAGGGAATAACACAGTGGAAGCTGGAGCAGGGCTACAGGCATCAGGGGAAGGGTTTATTTGCCAAGGCCGGAGGGAAAAGCGGGGCTTTACGTCCCTTTCAGACGGGAGGTGGCGGGAGCCAGGGCAGCTTCGCGGCTGGGTTGCAGCCAGGGCRTTGGGGCCGAGTGTGGGATCCTGGCAGCCTCGCGCTCCCCGGGCAAGGGAGACGGGAARACCCCCTCAAGAGCCCCTAGAGATCCCTTGGGAAGAGGGGAGGGCAGGTGCAGACAGGAGAGTTTAAAAAAGGGAAGTAGGGAAGTGTTGAATGGGGGTGGGATAGTGGGAAGCTGGACGGCCAGGAATGGGGTGGGAAGGTGCAAAATGGGTTGGAAAGGAAAGACTGATATTTGCTGTCTGTAACTGCTGTTGACYGGCCCAGCTGCCGCTCCGAGGGTGGAGCAGTTGAATCTCTAGGTGCTCTCTTGAATCTCCACCAATTCACCCCAGGTTGGCGCTGAGTCCCTCACCAAACACCAAGGGGCTCGTGTTGAACAGCACTGTAGCGGCTGCAGCTCATCTCATGGTAGCTGCGATTTCCTCATCCTCGTTGTATACTGTATTCTATGTAGGGCTTGCATTGCCATGTAAGCTGCTGGAGTTTAACTATACACTGTAACATCCACACAGACTTAACCTGCATCTGCCACCACTTAGACTCAAGCTTGAATGTACTGCTGTGGTGGTTTCTTTCATGATTTTGTTATTCTTTTGTAAAAAAAAAATGAAGCTCAGCATGTGTGTTTTAACCTGGATGCTTGTTAATGGAGACAAAAGCAAGAAAGAAACATTACTGGAAACCTCCTTAAAACTTTTCTCCTGGGCAGCACTGGCAGGGCTGCACTGGAGGCGCTGGGGCTTCCTCTTAGGCTGTAAATGAGCTCCCTTGTTCCACAAGTCTGGAATCATCAAGGTGCCGAGTGTTGCTCCATGGCTCCGCCTGTTCCTCCGACTGTTCCTCTGCTGCAGCAGCTGTAGCCGAACGCTCCTGCTTGTGACAGCAGACCAGGCGGGGAGAGCGTCCTGGAGAAGACACCAGGGAAGGCAGAAGACACTTCCAAAGCAGCGTTTTTCGAGCAGGTCGCTGCTCAGTTAGCAGCAGCGCATCCTCCCGAGTCGCCTGTCACCAGCCCCTGTGAAGGATCTTGCAAAGAGGAATTGGTCACGGTGTGTTGTTCGGGAGGCAGCGACCGTCTCGGGCTGCCCCCCGGCTCTGCGCGAGCAGAAGGGCGCTGCTGCTGCTTGGCCGCTCCTGAAAGCTTCGCGTGACAGACAGTGCTCACAGTTCTGTGCAGATTGCTGAAATTATTGGAAAAAAAATAAGCTACTAATGAGTAACTTAAGTCCTTGGAGCCACAAATAGTTTAAGCAGAAAAGCAGCCCAGGGTGGAAGCTTTTATGGCCCCCCCCAGAAGGTAACTAGGAAGAGCAAGGCKAAGGTGAACTTCCTTTTTCATTACAGGCATCTACAGGTCAAAATTACTGCTTTAAATCAAATATCTTTCAAGAATCACCATGTTATAAGGAAATATCCCTAGGTATGCAAGTGAGTCTTTTACATAGTGATATTTTTGAAATATAATTCACTATTCAAATATAATTCACACAGGAATGAATTAAATATTGGAGGGAGATTTTAATGAGGTGTAAAGCACTGGAATAGTTTGCAGAATTTACATCCTACCAATAATTAAATTGGTGCCACTGCCTTGAGAACATGTTGGTCCTGCCCTGCAAAACAGGAGGAAGTGCCTGCTCTTSCATTGCTTCCTGCCTGCCCATTTCCTGCAATTCTGTAAAAAAACTAYATGTAATTTTTACTAATTTCTGAATGACAGGTACATTTTGAATCTTACATTTCAGTGACCCGATGATTTGATTTTGTGGGCTCATAACTTTAATAATGGCCCTTTGCTATAGCAAGAAAGCGTCCTTGAGTGCAGTGGTTGTTTGCAGTGACCTGCAAGCCGGTTGTCCAGCAGTCCCACCTATAGCTCCCAAATGTGTTTTGGCCCCTTTCGTGTCTGCATTAAGGCTCACGAGGCCAAGGTCATGGTTTGCCTTGCACTGTCTCTGTCCCCAGTTTGGAGCAGTGCCACTTTATCCCCATTATCTCTGTCTTTAATTAGCAATTTTCATTTAAAACACTCCTAAAACACAGAAAAAAACACTTTAGAGGAAACAAAATACTAAAAGTCCCTGTTCAAGCAGCTTGCTTAATGTTGCTTTATTTCTGCAGATTGCTTTAATCAAGCCACATTGCATATAGGACCATCAGCCTGGAGCAGTTCCACCATCTAACCGTGGTGTTTTACAAKCTGTTTCAATAAACATTTTAAACTTCAGTTAAAGATTAATCAAACCCAGCTTGCTACAGAATTCATTTCACTGCTTCAACAATCTCCAYGTATCCAAACGTATTAATGTGTAGTTGTGGCCATAGATGGAGGTTCATCTATTGGTCAGAAGGAGTTTTTGAGCACTGAATTTTGTCTAAAAGGGTGAAACAAGACAATAAATACAGTTGTGTCTGTCAAGTTCACATCTCCTAGATCTCTTGTTAAGTAGCCTAGTCCTGAGAATGTTACATGGGGCAGTCTTAAATATCTTGAGATCTGCATTGTGACAATCACAATTACTTTTTAAAAAAATCAGTAACTTATCAAAGTCCCCTTATAAAGCTGTGCCACTAATCTGGTGCAATGACCTAATGGACCATCCATCCCTGTATGGGCAGGGTTCTGCTGGGATAGGATTAMAAACACCTGAGTGGAGCTATAGTCACTTTTCAGATGCTCCTGCTGCTGGGGAAAGGCCAAGGCTCCACACACCTCCCAAGACAAAAGCCCAGTTTGTGACCCAGGAAGCTCCAGGCCAGTGTCTCCATTCAGTCCCTAGGGAAATCATGTATCCGTCACCTCCAAGCACGTTTCTGGGTGCAAGAAGGAGATGACTGTGAAGAGTCGGCATAGATTTACCAAGGGTAGATCATGCCTGACCGACCCAGCTGCTTTCTGGGGTAGACTAACTGGTTTTGTGGACAAGAGGAGCGTATTCAGCACTCACTGGATGACACCTAGATGCAATGCCCCACTCCGGGCCCCTTCACAACAGAAAATACATCGATAGAGTGGAGAGAGGGCAGCAGGGAGGCCCCAGAGCGGTCGGGGCTGGAGCGTTGGCCCTGCGAGGGCAGGCTGAGGGAAGGGGGCTCCTTGAGCCTGGGGYGGCTTTTGGGGGAGAGCCAAGAGCAACCGGCGGGCACTGTGAGGGAGGGCAGCGTGGAGCCGGGCCCGGCTCTTCAGCGTGCCCTGGGAGCCTGCGCGGTCTCCAGCCCGAGGTCTCAGGGTCTCATCTCACAGCAGGAGGTTGGCCCAGAGCCCTCCTGCAGCGCCTTTTACCCCCAATTACAACACAATGCAAGGACAGCAACAAGGCCGCGGCAGCCGCCATCCCCCGCGGCCCAGGTGGTGTGGCTGCCAGCCGTGGCAGGCCGCCCCAGGCGCGCACCCCACAGGGTGCTCAGAAACACCAGTGCTGAGGGGAGCCCAGCCCTTCCGAGAGCCAAGGACAAGAGGAAAGGGCCACACACTGAGGCAGCAAAAGTGCCACAGGAGCTTACRGAGAAGTTTCTTAGTGAGGGCGACAGAGCCCTGGAGCAGGCTGCCCAGGGAGGTTGTGGAGTCTCCGCTGGAGATCTTCCAAACCCACGTGGATGCAGCCTGTGCCACATGCTCTGGGTGGCCCTGCGTGTGCAGGGGGGTTGGACTAGATGGTCTCTGAAGGTGCCGTCTACCCTCAGCCATTCTGTGATTCTAAGTGGACAGGCTTCCAATGGCACAAACATCTGCTGCTCAGAGACAGTGACTGTGACAGCAAGTCTTCAGATCCTGAGAAGTGAATGGGATCTGGGAAACTTAGGGAAGGGCTGGAACAGAAGAGCAAGAGGAGTGCTACAACTTGTGTTCACACATGTTCAACTTCCCCAAGGCTGCTTAGGAAGGGACTGCAGCCCCCACTACTGTCACATTCTCTTTCACCCAGTAGAGAAGGAGGCAGGCACAGAGACAGGGACTCCATTCCTGTCACGGACCTTTCAACAAGAAGTCAGGACACTAGAGAAGCTAATTCCAGAAGTTGTTTATTTATCATTGAAGAAACACACAGCAGCAAGTTCTGTATTGGCTTCAGTATGACCAGATAGTTACTTACTGTTACTGCACCCCGAAATTGAAGTCAACACAGGCATTACTACAAACCACTTTTTTGGAAAGGGAAAGAATGTACCCTGAAGACAAAGAATTGAGGGAGAGGGGGGTAATTTCTCCAAAACCACATATTTTAAATATGACAATATTTATAAATTCTTGAAAGGCATGAATTACCCAGTAATGGAAAAAGCAGTTACGCTGTTGGCAACAAAAAATACATAGCAATATGCTTACTGAAATGCTTGAATCGTTAACAGCTTTCAGTTTTGTGGCTGTACACTGCAGCAGTACACGTTGCTGGAACACTGACTGCAAAACAGCTCCAGAGGCAGATGTATTCAAGTAAATCTACAGAAAATATCCCAGTGTAGCTGAAGCTCATAATGCTTATTACTGTATTTAATTCAAATGTCAACACTTACTGAATTTAGATAATGATAAAATATGTATCTCAAAATCACGTGCCCTCAAAAATMCCTAAATAAGAGAGGGTTTAATATCCTTTTCCGGGGACTAATTGTGGAAATTGATCCAGCTCTGCTTTTTGGTAATTCCACCACAATACGAACACACGTGTTTTCAAAACACACCTTCTTTGATGATGATACCCCATTCCAAATTAAGAACAACTAAAAATAAAAAGATAGCTTGTTTTAGTGAAAGACAGAAGTATTACTCAAGACAGCTGTTGGGATTGCTTCTTTTTATTTTAACAAGTGATCCATGAAATAAGCAATATTTGAAATTTCAAAAACTGGCAATCAATTTCCAAACTTCTGCTGTGAGTTTTGTGCATGATCGCTCTATATGAGTAAGTAATTCAGGCTCATGCTTTCATGTTATCTCAAAAGATTTGTTAAGGATCCAATTGAGAAGATTCATAAGCACAAATATAACCTGTGGATTCAATCAAATCAAGACTAAAACATCKGTTAAACCGCTCTGACGTTCCCTTAGCGCCGCACAGTGGTCCAGCCTTCCTCATCTGTCTCGTTTTTAGAACGGCGGAGAGGCTCACGCTCCTTTTCCGCCTTCCAGGAACCCTTCTCCTTCTCCTTGTCCCCCTCTTTCTCCCGCTCCTTCGCTGCTGCCGGGGGAGCGGATGCAGGGGGGGCAGTGGCAGCAGGTGCAGGTCGCCGTGCTGGCTCCCGATCTTCTCCCCGCTCCTCTCTCCGGTCGTCGGCGCGGCGCCAGGAGCTCGCTACGGACACACAAGCACATGAAGGAGGGTTGTTACATTCCACTTACAGCCTGCAAGAGCCGAAACAAGTACAGCCCATCTCTGGTCATCGAATCACAGAATCCTTAAGGCTGGAAGGGACCTCTAGAGGTCTAGTCCAACGCYCTGCACACACAGGGTCACCTAGAGCAGATGGCACAGGGTGGCATCCAAGCGGGTTTGGAAGATCTCCAGASAAGGAGACTCCACAACCTCTCTGGGCACCCTGTCAACATATTTTTCTTTAAGTTCCTGTGGAACTTTTGGTTCTTCAGTTTGTGGCTGTTTCCTCTAGTTCTATCACTGGCCACCACTGAAAAGAGGTCCCAWTCAGTTGTCCTCTGTCTGGCCAGTGGTACCGTGAGGATGAGCCAAATGCCATTTGACAGTGAAGTCGTGAACAGCAATTAAATCTCAAGCCTCTTTTCAGATTCAGCATCACTGAGCAACTGAATACTGTCATCTTTAGAACAGAGTAATAAGAAATAAGAATGTTCTATAGATGTACAGTTTTATGATATAAAATATATTTTTATTTTACACTAGTATCATAATCATAAAAAAGCACAGAATGCATCTCGTTGAGAAAAGCCACGTCTTGAAAACAGGAAAATCCCAACTGCAAAAAGTGATGTACAAATTCTTTTGGTGTTCTAGTTTGTTCACTAAGATCACTGCATGACAGCACCCAATTCACAGGACACTGATACGGAGGGCTGAAACTAAAATAAAATGAGATTTTGAACATAAGAACTCATTAGAATTGGTCCATGTGATTTCTCAGTCTAATGCATTTTCATTACAGTATTTTTTGAATTCAGTATAATTAAATGTGTACAATTAAAGCAGATTATTAATCAAAATCAATATCATTAATAGTGTGGAACTACTGAGGTCCTATTTGCAAATGCTTTCTCAGACTTCTGAGACTGCTAAGAAATGAGATAGAAGTGATTTTCTGGGATGTCTCTCCTGATGCTTCATAGCAAGGTTACCACACGCTAAAGTTTCTGTGTGTTCATCACTTTGCTGRCTGAGAATACAACTTATTCCCCCTTTAACACCTATCGCTGTCAGGGYGACATGCAGGATGTAAAATGAAGCTTTTAGTAATAAAGACACATACGCTCTTCACGGTCAGATCTGAGGGGCGGTCCCCTTCTCGGGGGCAGATCTCTGTCATCCATGCGTCGCTCTCTCATGTCACGACCACCTCTGTCCCACTCCTCCCGACGGCTCGAGTCCCTCCAGCTAGAAGTCTCCTCAGCTGGTCCTCTTCTCCAGCCAGCATCCTCCCTTTTGCCATTGGAAACAGCAAAAGAAGTTTAGATGTTAACATTTTCCCTCTGCTACAGTAAGAAGAGACAGTGAATCAGGACACAGATATCTATTTCCCCCACCCCAGAAACACTCCGCACGTCCTTAAGGCTCAAACCTGGGGCGCCTGAAGCGCTCGTCTCTATCGAGGTCCCGGTCTCTGTCAAGCTCTCGGTCCTTCTCGCTGTCGTCGCGGTCCTTGTCCCTGTCCCAGTCGCGCTCGGCGGGGGCGCGGGCGTCGCGGGGTGGCCCCCAGCTGTCCTCGCGGGCCTTCTCGCGCTCCCGCCACCCCCCTGCAAGGGACAGGTCCCGGTGAGCGAGCGGAGCCGCAYGCGCGCGGAGCGGCGCTGCCGCTTCGCAGAAACCGCTGCCGAGGCTTCCTGCACCCCCGGGTCTCACTCAGGTTGGCCAAAAACACCCACCTTTGGGTAGGAGCCCTATCCACAAAATGCTGGGGAAACTGCTTAATATGAAGTATATACTTCATGTATGTACTCCTCGTGTGGTTCAGCACGGACAGGTTTATACCCTGATTRTTTCAGTCAGAAAATGCTACTCTCCTCAATGCCTTTTTTGCAAGATGAGCAAAGGAAGAAATAAATATCTTGTAGCTAGAACTACAAGATATCGCTTGTAGATTCTGTGAAAATCTACAAGTGAGAATATTTTAGGAAAAAAAATCGTAAGAACTTACTGCTGTTTAAAGTACTACTTCAAAAACGCAACTATCAGTTGCCATAAACTTCCA
This sequence comes from Nothoprocta perdicaria, assembly GCF_003342845.1. Taxonomy (NCBI): domain Eukaryota; kingdom Metazoa; phylum Chordata; class Aves; order Tinamiformes; family Tinamidae; genus Nothoprocta; species Nothoprocta perdicaria. Next base: position 8,580,166 of record NW_020455976.1, read on the forward strand.
CAACACATCCTTCATCCCACGATAATCTTAATTTACAGATACTTAGGAAGGGAAATTCCTAAAGATAGGAGGAAACTAKTAGAGTAGCAAGATTTAGATATTTGCCATCTACTTTTTGCAGCTGATATGGCAAACATGGAAATCTCAAGAAAAAGAGACAATGAAAAACATTTAAACATCATCAATATACATAAAAAAGAACCTGAAAGGAAGGCAATATTTGCTAGCAACGTGATAGCAAATAAACTAYATTGGAATGGGAACTATATAGGAACAGGATCATGGGCAGTTGAGGTTTGAGTTCAAATGGTAATATTTTTCTACACTAAAAAGATCAAAACTAGAACAACTTGAATCGCTTATCTAAAATCCTTCTTAGAAGGAGGTTAACTTCAGACGTATTTTTAAAAGTAGAGGAACAGGGAAAGAAACGAAGGCATGTGTACCTAATGGAAAGGTCTCCCTCACCAGGTCACTGAACTTGTGTATTTTGTTTTTTTCACATCAGAGGCACAGACTTTCTAGCATTACCATGTGACCTCTGGCCATGTCCTAGGAAAGTAATGCACACTTGTTGCATTTAACTTTTTTTCCTAATTCAGMCAAATGAAAGGGATTAATTTATACAAAGAAGGGCCCATATTAGCCCAAATTAATTCAGACATTTTTGGGGAGCTGATCCTCCCATCCCCAACACCAACCACATCACAACCATTCCGCACTGCATTGGCCTGTGCTCTGAGGTTACTTACCTGGTTTACCAAATGGTCTCCAAGGTCCCGGCCTGGAATCCTCCCCGCTCCGCCACGGCCCCCTGTCCTCATCTCTTCTGGAGAGCCTGTCATCATCTGAGCTGCGCCACGGTCCCCTGTCGTCGTCCAGCCCACGCCTGGGACCCCTGTCATCATCCAAGGCGCGTCTGGGTGGCCTGTCGTCATCCAGGCCRCGCCTGGGACCCCTGTCRTCATCAGCCGCTCGCCAGCTGCCCCTGTCATCATCCARCSCGCGCCTGGGCGGCCTGTCGTCATCCAGCCCGCGCCGGGGTGGCCTGTCGTCATCCATGGCGCGCCTGGGTCCTCTGTCGTCATCCGCTGCTCGCCAACTGCCCCTGTCGTCGTCCAAGCCGCGCCTGGGTGGCCTGTCATCATCTAGCCCGCGCCTGGGTGGCCTGTCATCATCCAAGCCACGTCTGGGTGGCCTGTCATCATCCAAGCCACGTCTGGGTGGCCTGTCATCATCCAGCCCATGCCTGGGACCCCTGTCGTCATCTGCAGCTCGCCAGCTTCCTCTGTCGTCATCCAGCCCGCGCCTGGGTGGCCTGTCGTCATCCAGCCCGCGCCTGGGTGGCCTGTCCTCTTCACCTTCACGCCTAGGTGGCCTGTCCTCTTCACCTTCACGCCTAGGTGGCCTGTCTTCAGATGTCTCCAAAGATGGACGTTCCTTTTCCTCTGGAGCTCCGCGCCGGGGCAGGTCGTCCCCGCGCCGGGGCAGGTCGTCCCCGCGCCGGAAAGATCTTTCATCATCTCTCGGCTCTCCTCTGCGCCAGTCTCTGTCAAACACAAGGTATGAGCAAGCAGGAGAAACTGGCACCCGTCCATATTAGATTAAGGGCATCAAACTCCTTCAGGGTGCAGTTTCCTGGAAGCACCCACTTGACGTGGGGTTACATTTACAACGCTTGCAGGTTTCAAACACTCGTTCTGACTGCCTCACTGCTACAGGAAAGCCACAGGYTCCTGTAGGCTTCTACAGGAGAGAAGGTTCTCCAGCCTTCTCTACAGCTTCAAAGACTGAACAGTTTGCTGTCTCAACACCACAACTGCTCAGTCGTCCCTGATGGCCCATCTGCTGCAACCCAACAGAGWATAGGTTTAGCTCCCAGACTGAGCCCAACCTGAAAAAAAATTTAGCTAAGTCTCAAAGAACTTGTATTAAAAAATCACATCCAAGTAACCCCCTTCTATACACCCATAATAACCCTACAGTCTAAGCTGTGTTTCCACATGTAATTTTTTTTAATACAAGATAACTTCCAGAGATATAAATGCATAGGATAAAATTCAAAATTAGCTCAATGTTGCAAGCAACAGCAATGAAAAGGAAACCCAGAGGCTTGGGGCCCAGAACGAGCGGTGCTCAGCAAACCCACAATCACCTTTCCACGGGGGCTCTCCGCCACTCAGACTCTGTCTCCCCACCTCTTCTCCAGGAGCTTTCAGACTCCCTATCGCCCCAGCGAGACTCCTGCAGGTCAGAACAAATTCAATTCAATTCAATTCAGATTAAAAAAAAAAAATCCAACTAATGACTTACTTTTAAGCACAGTATGCTCTTAAATGAGCAAACTATTTCTTGTAGAAAATACTGAATTATCAGGTGGTCAAATAAGTTAAACATGGTCTTAACTGATTATTTTAGTGATTATGTAGGGTAAAAAAAATACATAACCCTGCTAACATTTACCTTTCTTGAAAACGGGTCATCCAGACCCCTCCTCTCTTCTTCCCTGCGGCGCTCTCTTTCTTCTATCTCCATCTCTCTCTGCCGTTTTTTCTTCTCCAGCTCTTCCAGTTTCTTGACACGTTCCTGGTACTCACGCTGCTCCTGCTCGCGTTTCTCCCGCTCGAGGCGCTCCTTCTCCTCACGCTCTGTAAATAAAACATACAGCAGATATAATTGTGCTACCCTTCCACTGTATTCAAGAAGGCTTACTAATAATCTCTCCCCTTCCACTCCAAAACCAAAGGAAAATCCAAGCACTTTACAAGTCATATTAAGAACAGAATGTGATTTTTTTTAGTATCTTAAATCCAAAGCACTACGGAAAGAAACCATGATACATTCCTGCCATCTGGAACAACTGCTGCTAGATTTGGAAGACAATGTCCCAGTATTGGTCAGTTTAATTCATGTATAGACTACAGACATGCTGGTAAAAATATCAATAACTGACTCAAGTATGACAAAAGAGTCCTCCTTAGAAAGTGTTCAAAAAAATAACAATAATCRACTAGCCATGCAGAATTTTGCTATCCAGGATTTGTTTCTTTGCATTGGTTTTAAATATTGCATGGTTATAAAACGTTGTATAAACCTTCATCCACTAAGCAACAAGCTGAGCAGAAATTTATTTTAAGGGATGTCTATAAGCTCATCTTAAATCCCTGGACCTGGTTATCAGACAAAGCAATTATCACAGAAGGCTGCAGGAGTCGACAATTGTCCAGTCATCAGCCTAACATCGATGCTCCTTTCTCTTCTGTATGAGATGTGCATAGACGATGGTCAGAACTTAAAAAATTAATCAAAGATTCATTTTTCACTAATGCTTATCTCTTACTTTATTACCATCTGGAGAAAAGGGGTTGCACAAAATACTTTTTGCTTTCCACTCCTATAAACTTTTGCCTTCTCCATCCCACATGCGCGAAAATCCAGAGTACACCATTGGATAGGAGGCAGAGCAGTGAACAGGGATAGTCTTTGCCATTGACTAAAGGAGAACAACCTTCCCCTAACACTGTGAAACAGRGAAAGCTGAAGTTAAGCGGGTACAACTCTGGAATGGGTGAGGAATCGACAAGGCACCCTAACCATGTTCCCGGTTCTACCTTTCAGCAGCTGCTCCTCTCGCAGCCGTTGCTCCTCCTCTTCCTTTTCTTTGTAGTAGGTGATGCGCCTCTCCTCCTTGCGCTGCTTCTTGCGCTCCTCCAGGCGGTTACGCCTCTCCTCTGCCAACCTCTCCTGGAACTGCTTGAGTTTATCCTGGAATACAAGGAGTTCACACAAAGCCATCATAACTTACGTGTCTAAGAGGCAAATAGAGAGAATTACAAGCAATGATATTGTTAAGGCAATATATTAACTTTACTAAGGAAGCTTATCTTTTCTGCTCAAGCTTTAGGTATTGCAACTAACCCTTTTCTGCAACAAATTTGATACAAAGGAACAAAAATAATCAGCACGCACAATGTTAGTGCTCCATTTGCTTCTTTGGGAAAGCAAATACATTACCTGGTCACAGACCTCATGAGAATTATATACAGTACTGTAGACATTGTTAACTAACTTGTTAAAACATTTAAAAATCCTACCACTTCTTATTGCAATACAGGCATGTAATAAAAGTTACAACAATTACAGAAAAACATTCAGAATGTAAAGCAAAAAAACAAATCAACAGTTCTCTTCCTGTCCTCTTACTCTAATTGTTATTAAACTTTGGAGACCTGTGACTTCAGTTACYCAATGACTTGAATATCAAAATAACCATCAGATTCAAATAAGAAGATTAAAGAAAAATACACTCATTTATTTTCATATATTTCTTGGCTTCAAAATTATTTTTCAGTACGATTCTATCAGAGTAAGTCCAATCTACTGTACAGACAGCTACTGAGACACAAGCTACATGATGGATCTCTTATCACTAGTGTAATTGCATTAAAAAGAATAACTTAACTATCTTTGAGACAATTATTTTCCATATAACCTATTTCAGAAGCTGACATTAAAGAAGTTGTAAATGATAAAATCTAGGAGTGGATAAAAGACAAAAGAAAAAAAAAAATCAGCCAAAACAGAAAGCAAACAATCTCATAATTCTCAGCTACTGTACATGATTTTYTTGTAAAACCAGGTTTTGAGTACCTCATAAACTGTTCGTCGTGATGCTTTGAGCCTGGCTTCAAATAGGTCTCTATCCTCCAGCATCCTTGATAGCCTGTTCTTATGCTCAAGGGCTTTCTCACGCTCCAACTGCAAAGTAGTGATCTAAAAATAAATAATATTAATGTATTACAAGGTGAGACATCACAACATGCTTGTAATCAATCCACCAAGCCACTACTGGAAGTCAGAAAGATCCTGCAGAATGAAATCACAAAACTAACACTTATATCTGTCAAGTTCCCATCTCCTCTGAATTGATCTGGAAGAGAAAATCTTAAAAAAAAGGGAAAAGAAAAGCAAAGAAAGGAAAAAAGAAAAGAAACACTCATTACCAATGGATTTTACTACCTGAAGCAGAAATTCTTACCCTTTCTTCTTCTTGTTGCTCCCACAACTCCATATCATGCACTCGTTGTTCCTCATAAGCAGTCTTTATCAATGGAATTTCTTCCAAGCGCTTCGCTCTCTCAAAGTAGTCAATCTACAGAAAGATAAGGCAGCCTCAGCCTGGTGTATGCAAAGACCAAGCCTGGAATGCTCAATCTTTGGCATTTCCCCAAGGAATCCGAGGAGAGAAGGAGACAGGACTGCAGCAACACCTACAGGACACTTCCCCTAGTGCTCTCCCCAGCACAAACTCCTCTTGGCTCCAGGCATTTCCCTGGCAAGATGGCAGTTTCTGTATATTCAGATAGCATCAATGGATACCTTTTTCCTYGCTCCTTGGAACTCAACGAGGCAAGAAATACTAAGGCTTGCTGCTTGGAGACTGTCTTATTTATTCTGAACTTGACTTTTACTCACTTCACTTGATGTCTCCTAGCTCACTATCCCTTGCAGTTAGCACAAGAACAACTGCTCCCTATCCACAGCTGCTACACTAGGTACAATCTCATAGCTTYTGGGAAAAAGGATACAAGTTACTTTCAGATATAGGTGTAATAATTATTTTAAAATAATTTAACTTAGATATTTCTTACACTGAAGCCAAGTTTTATCATTGATCATTCTTGGTAGCCTTTTTTCAACTTTCCAGTTGCTCCTTTGGTTTTGATAACTTTGAGGAAACTCCAAGGGAAATCCTGCCTCGCATTCCTTTTACAGAAGCTGTGCTCATCATCCYAAGTATATAATATTTACCCAGGTGTCTATTTATTCTATTCTTTACTATATTTTCTGCCAGTTTGTCCAGTATGAACATCAGGTTTTCRTGGCCTGCAGCACCACAGATCCTTCACTGGAACCCTTTAAAGCAATTTTTGTCTCTCACYTCTAGCAATCAGTTTAAGAGAACTGAATTATCAACAGTATCACACAGTCTGTTTCATTTTTGAGTACAGCTGGAAGTCCTTGGTATCACCTTGTTCTTGTCATGTATTTCTATCTACTCTGACAATCTGTACTTACGTGGTCACCCAAGCTTCAGACACTTTCTTCTGCCACCAAGAAGGCTTCCATCAAAGGAATCCTCTGTTTCAGGAGGACTAATGTAATAAAACTATCTAGCATCTCTAGAACAGCCTCGCCTTCTCTCAAGGTTTCTCCATCTCTGAACACTCCCTGAGAACAAGTCTTCACAACCAAGATTCACTTCACAAACAGCTTAAGGGTCTAGTCTCAAACCCTSTGCATTAACTAGGATACACTCGTGCACTGATACTACTAAATCAGCTGGCTTGTTATACATGCAATGCCTCTTTTTACACTCAAAGGGGCAACACAAATCGATTCCATTTTTCAACACCAACACAATTTATGTATCAGGCAGACAGACATATTTTTTGCATTCTTACTACTTTGTACCTTTTTCTCCTGATTCTTCAGTCGTTCCTGAAGTTCCTTCTTCTCTTTCTCCAGTTGTTCAACTTGTTTAGCCATAATGAAGTCAGGATCCAATTCTTCAAGATCCTTTAATCAAATGGTCAACAAAAAAATAAAGCAAATGTTGTTACAATTGCTCTTTCTGCTGTTCTTCTACACTTCTCTACAGTCCTGAACTTCTCAAGTAATTTGCTTTAGAATCTTTCTCAGTTTATTTTACTYCCCTTTGGGTAATTAGTAATCTATTTTAAAACTTTTTTATCTCAATTTCTGAGACAATCTAGATGCTCATAAACAGAATGTGAACGTCTGTTTCATATTTTAACTATTGTATAAATAACAATGGGGGGGGAAGAAAAAGACAAGCACTCATCTGTGCACTGCTCTTTGAAACAGCTGGACTTCATTCCTCCAAGGAAAATAAGTCCTATCCAAACTCASTCTCAAAATCTACTCATATTGTTGAGCAAATTAAACATTTAAATGTCAAATTGGCAATCTCATATTTTAGAGACCATTTCTAAAACAATTACAGCATAAAACCAGTAGAGAATGTGGAATTCTGAGAGCCTAACCGTGTGACAACACAACATAAAAAATAACTTAGCACTTCGATACCAAGTTCCGTACCTCAATATCAATATCCTTAAATGCTTTGGCTCCCAGTTCAGTTTTCTTGATCTGCTCCAAGCGCTCCCGAACTGTCTTCTTCTTGATTTGCTCATGCTCCTGCAGGATACGCTCCTTCTCCCTCTCCTTCGCTTCCTGGCGCAGTCTCTCTTCCTCTGCTTTACGGACCTTCTGCAACTCTGCTTCCCGCTGCTCCAGCTCTTCCTTTTCACGCTGGATATTCAGACTTTCAAGGCGCTCCTTCCTTTCCTCTATAGTTTGGCGTCGTGCAAGAATACGCTGATGCTCCTTCCTTGAATTCTTCAAGAAGGCATTGACTGCTAGCTGATGTTGCTCTTCCTTCTCTTGCTGAATTGGGATTAATGATAAGACAATATGTGACAGCTCTTTAGAAGGCACAAAGAACAGCAAATACTTCTCAAAGAAACCTCTATTTTCATCAAACTTGACAACTGCATGAAAATACAACTGTACTTGCAAATCTAATCAATCATTTAGGTGGCACGCAGAGTGCTCAACAGAACCATGGGCACATGGAGCTGAAAGCGGCCTGCATGAGACAGTGTTCTGCAACACAGCTACCGTAGGAATGGTACTTTCACACTCCATCTAAAGCTCTTCCACATGCGTGTGTCTGAGATTTAAGGGTGCATTAGTGAAGGAGGAGGAACACAATGCACGTGTGTTTTGTGTTTGCATGTTTTGGCAAGCACAGTTGTGTCATATTTCACCAGAGCTCCCTTTTTTCTTTTTTGTTTGCAGCAGCTTAGATATGAACACTATAAAATCACAATACAGAACATTCTTTCAGCATCCTCCCCAGCGCTGCACAGTTCTTTGAAGAGACTCGAGCTCTACACACAAAAAGGTACAAGGGGCAACTGGGCCAGCTCAGGGAGCTGCCCACTTCAATCACGGCCAGCAAGCAGCAAAGCACTGCAGCCAAGCCAGTTCCCTGCATTCAGCTGTGCTGCTCTTCAAATAGCTCTAAGTTATTTTTAGTAACCTGCCACTTCTAAGACATTAAACAAAAACATTCAAAGATYTGTAATTTGTCCCAGATTTGCAAGTGTTTACGGTAACCAGAGGTGCCAAAATACCAGAACCACAACAAAAATCTTATTTTTTTAACAAAATCTGTAAATTATAACAAATCTGACAATATTTAGAATTGTTAAAGCACCGAAAGTTTGAATGTGAATAGGGAATGGAGGAAAAAAGAAAAAAGAGGAAGGTATCAGCCGCGTGCACAGCTTCTCTAAGCACACACAAACCAGCATTAAACTTCAGCCTGCTCAGAAGCTACTCCGATTTTACAAGCAGGGTTACTAGTGTTTGTATGTCTGCTTCAGCAAGTTACATCTCTGTGCCAGACAAGGCTAAGCAACAATTYCCCCTACAGATACACAGGTAAGAGATGGGTTTGCTTTTATGCATCTATTCAATATATTACGCATATAATACATCTAACATCATTCAATAATAAACCTTTTTGGAGGAAAATCTGCATGGAATATTTTGAGYCTAAAGCACTACAGAGTTAGTTATTTTTATGTAATTAACCTAGATTTAGATATTAGGATACAGTGCTATTTCTTGTGTTGGCTTCATGAATATCTAACRTTTCTAACAGGATAAAACATCTAACATGAACATATTATTAGAGGTTTTTTTTTTTAATATAAGGAAAAAAAATGTGATAAGTAAAAATTGCTTGTTTTTTTTTTTAATTAAAAGTATATTTTAAAAAGAGGAAAAAAAATGTTACCACTGCTCTTTAAAGAGAAGTGAAGGTTACTGGACCATAAACAAGGCACACCAAAAATCCCAGACTGATTTATACCTTGCTCATATGGGGCTCTGGAGAACATGATATGTGAGTTCATGGGTGAATGCGATCTTGAAAGCCAATGGCCACAGAGAGAGAAATGAACAGGTCAATTCTTCAGCTGTGGGAGCTTTCATTTCTGCAGAAAACTGTTATTTTCTCTCACAGAGAAAGCTGGCTTTTGCATTTTCGTAAGTGTAAATCAAATTTTAAACAAATGCTACCTTTGTAAACCCATAAGTGGAAGGTTACTATTTGGTATAACCCAAATTTGAATATGAAAGACTAGAAATTTCAGTTCAGGCCTCTCATGTACATTTTGAGATTGTTCTAGTTATGATCAGACACTTAAGAGCTGGGTGCCTTTATGAATGTTTTAGCCTTCTTCACAAACACAAATGGCGAGCTACTGTCAAGCAGAAAAACTAAAATGAATCTAATCTGAAAAAAGCACTCCTTAAAACAAACTTAAAAGCGGAAGTATACAAAAAGCAGCTCATCATTACAACCAAATTATATCAAAGACTGCTATCATAAAATAAGGAAAAAGGAGCAATACACTTCATCAAACATATTTACTTAAGCATTAATCTTTTCCTTCTCAAATCTTTGCATTGCTTTGTTATATTATTCATTAGGTGGCTTGATGTCTTCTCCACGTCAAAGAAAGCTAAACAAAGTCACTGAAGGGTAATACTCAAGTAYGATCTCAAAGCTTCAAAACAAGTTTGTCTTGTTAAGCCAGAAAATCAAGACACATGAGAAGAGCCAAATATGTAGCAGTTGCAGAAGAATGCTCTGTAATTTGAAAATGCATTAACTCCACGCTACATCTGTACCGTTTATCATGGAGCCGTGAGCATTTTTCTTTCACAGGGGGCAGACAGCAGTAATAATATTTATTTCCACTGCACTGAATGCAGATTACTTGAATGAACAGTTGATCAGAAAAGCAAAAAATCAAAAGACAACAAATTTACAACGGACTTCAGGGAATGTCTGAATCTGTCAACAACTCCAGAAGATGTTAAAACAAACAACAACACAACTTACCAGTAGGTGAGGAGGCTTAATGACTGCGAGAGCTTTAGCCAGAGCTGAGGACATGGCAGTCAACTGATTCCTAATCTGCTCGGAGGGCATGCTCTGCAGCTGAGGGCCTTGCGGAGCATCTTCCCTAGTGCTGTAATTCAAATCTGAGCCAAAACTCAGCGTTCGAGAAGTATGATCAAGGCGAACCTTTGCAAAATGAAAAGAGAAAAAAAATGATTATATATTCTTAATTAAGTTATTTCTCTGTTGTTCTGCCAATAAGCAATATCACTAACACTCTTATTTGTTAGACTTGCTTTAGGACTTTTTTGACTAAATAACTGGAGCCCACGGAAGTTTCCTCAAACTTAAATTTCAACATCTGCTTTGCACTTGTACTACATTCTCATTAGTTACTGCCCTGCATTTATATGTAATCACTGCACCTATATTAATTGTTGTTCACAGAAATCAGAAAACCATTCCAGATTTAAGAACTGGGAGTTCATTACATGTCCTCCCACTTGCATCTTCTTATTCTATTTCATCTCCTCCTCCTTCAGGGCTAGTTATCTACTTTACTTTGACATTTCATGTCAAACTGGGTAGGTTTCTCTGCAGCATGACAGAACCCACACCCCATTTCACTTAAGTCTTTCTAAAGTGCTTACCTGCAAGTCACAATGTCTGGCTGCATCTACAATAGCACGTTCCAGCTGGAAGGCATCGACAAAAGGAACCAGGTTAGCCAGACGAGTAAATTCAATGCTTTGATAAATCTGGGCCACCTGTATGTGAAAAGAAGTGTTAGGCATTTTTCTATTCACTGGAAAGAATTGAGAAAAAAAGAATATGTAAAAGGCACTATAAAATTAATTTGCTAAATTGTCAATAAATTATGTACACTTATTAATGAAGCAATAAATATTCCTTTTAATATTTTACTTCTGCATAGGATTAAAACTTAACCTAACACAATTCCTGAATGAGTTCTTTGTATGAAGGAGACTGGCAGCAGTAGCTACATAAAGCTATGCTGCTAATTAGCCTTCAATTATTTCTTTGGCACATCAGAAATAACACTGCTCATCACTTATAAAGAAAGCAGGTCAATGAAATGTGCATTTTGTAAAAAAAGCCCCAAAGAAAATGTCATCCAAAGCTTACTCCAAATAAAAAGCTTCAAGAAACCATGAATTCCCTTAAGCAAGACTTCAGAGATCTATGATGGAAAAAAAACTAAGCGAAAGAATACACTATTGTATGCAACCACTACTAAAATTAAGTGTATTTGCTAAGGCTGTACCTTCACAACGCAGAAACCTGAAGGTGTAAGATACACACTGGAAAAAAAATACTTCAAAGTCAGAACTATTTTCTGTTTGATGGGAATATTTACTTTAACATAAAAGTCTCCATTATAGGATTCTCTCTGAAGTATTTTCTGACTTACATATGGCTGTGAATGTACACCTTCCTCATTCATACCTGCTGCAGAAGCCGAAGAATGGTGTTGTTCTGCAGGTGAGGAATATAGAGCTGCAGTTCAGGCTCCTTTTCAGCTTGATCCTTCACCCAGTTCAGAACCTGTCACAATTTTTACAAGTTACTCAGCTGAATAAATACTAGAAAACTTCACTTTTAAGCAAGAAGCATGGTTCTTGCACACTTCTCTTTACCATTATGAAAAAAAAAACTGCTCTGACCTCCAGATCCTATGCTATTTTACTGAGCTATAACTTTGTATTGAAACACTTATTTATACTGGATAGCTAATATTTTCCTGTATGTACATGACTGACAACACTGGCAACAGTAAGCACATTACTAATTTAAATTAATGTAATCAACAAGATCTCAAATTATTTTACCTCTGAGACTCTACATTCTAATAGTAAAATGAGACTACAGTTTTTTCTTTTCCCCGTATCACTCACATTTTTTTCTCCTACATCACTGAACTAAATTCAACTCTTATAATTTCCATCCACCGTAGCTTCTGAGAAGTTCACAAAACTGAATCTTTATCAATGCTCTCTTTATAATATCCCAGAGACTCAGATAATATTTTTTTTCATTTTAACAATCTAGTGTGCTATCTACATAATCAGTTACATACACGCACTTAATCTGGCCAAATAAAAGGCCACTATTAGAAATTCAGCAGGAGAGAAACATAGACAACCAGCTGGTATTTACCACCATCTAACAACCAAGTACTACACTAGCAGTCCAGACCACTTATATTCACAGAGCTACAAAGCTTACCTTGCTGACACGACCGCACAACTTCAGAGGGTGAAAGTCGACTTCAAGCCAATTGTAAAGTTCTTTCACCTCGGGAACAACATACTGCACTACGTTGAACCTCACCTACAGGCAATAACAAAGAGGTCAAAATAAATACAATGTTAATAACTATGCTTTAGGAGTTTTATATTCAAGAACTTAATTAGATACTACACGTACCTTTTGATACAAGATTTTTTGTTAAAAGTACATTAATTTGTTAAAATAGTCTTAATTCTTTGATAAATTCTTAATTTCTTAAAAATATTCTTATTACACTGAAAATAACTACACTACACCATTTAACTGTTTCCATTTACAAGTGGAAAAGCAGATCAAAAAAACACAAAACAAGAAAATAGAATAGTGTACCATTCCCAACTTGGATTCCGCATTTCTAAAGCACAAATGAATGTTTACAGTCCTTCACACTAACATGCAGGCCTACTGCTCAACTAAAACAAGTATCTCGGACCACAATTTCTAAACTTTTAAACTGTTTTTAAAACCAACTGGAGAAGTGCCCAGAAGGCCATTTAATACAAACCATAAAGCAAATGATAATTTAAGTTTTAGGTATACATGCATCTGGAAGGTCTGAAGACAGCTACATCTAGCATTCATCTGAGTTAAGCAAAAGGAATTCTTCATAACTATTTAAGTCCTTCCTGCCCAATATGTGATACCTAATCTATCTCTATCCAAAAGGTATTCAAAACCCAAAGAGAGAGGTATAGAACTTACATTCAATTAAATATTCCTTCCCTTAGTGTAGGTAAAAAATAAAAGTTCTAGTTCAAAACCTTTTTCAAAGTCCCTCTAAGTTTCAAAACTTGAAAAATTATTGGTTAATTTAATGGGCAGTACCGAATGTTAACCTTTACTTTACGCAAATGTTCAGGCCTTCCTTTATTGCCACTCTTCCTTATTGCCACTCTTACCAATTACAAAAATTAGTAAGATTTTGTATTTTGAAACTAATGCCTCACACTTGAGCACGGTGCTTCTAGAAAGAAACCAGACTCACATGTTGAAAAGCTTCTTGCCCAAGTATCACKACCTACCATGTCATTAATGAGACTGGCCCGAGTTGGAGGGGCCTGAAGACCCAGTAGGGTTGCGAGACGCCGCTGCTTTTCAACGATGATGCCATCCATATCCAGGAGACGGGCGATATCCGTGCGCTCCGGAGTTATGGGAATCGACAGAGTGGCCAGGAGGACTCGAGTGGACATCCTGTTGACAAAACCCCAAAAGATGAAATGGCTGAGAACAGTTCTACATCCACACACCAATTCATGCCCAGGGAAGAAAGCACTGATGCTGAAAAATTATAAAACCTATTAAAATATAAACAATAATAGGAAAGATGGCATCTGCGCAGGACRACTAGAGCACGCAATGTTCTTCAGTACTCAGAAGTTTTGATAATGTGTTCTTCCTACTCAGGTGTGTATGCATGTGTACATATRTAGGCAGTGTATCTGTACAAGTGCCTAAGATACACACACCAAGATACTATGAAATGATTACAACAATAGAAAGCAGAGATAYTTCAGACATAATTTTAACCTTAAATACATAAATATCATTTGGATTGCAACAATTTTTAAACGTTCCTGAAAAAGCTGMGTGTACTCTCTGATGTGACATTATGTTTTGACAATAGTGCCAAGATGAACAGGAGTTTCAGAAGTTACACGGAATATTTATTCCCACTAGACTCTGATTCTATGAAGACCTGTAAATGAACTTGTGAGGCCAATACAGTCAATATTATAATACTGACTATATAATATATAGTTAAACAGATACACGATCCCGCATGTCTGAAGAGTCTTGCCAGAATCACGCCAGATGATGATTTATCATTAAACCAAAGAACTTACACACTCCTGTAATGTATAAATTTTCAGGGAAAGTTTATACTAGCCAAAATGCAAAGGAAAGAAGACAGAAGTACTTATTAACTTGCTTTGATTCCCAGACAGCTACAGAAAAGCAGGTTTAACTCAGGTGGATCCTGACTTCTACTTGACTAACTCTGTAACTTGGTAAAATTATCCTTTTTTTTGCTCTAGATTTCTTTTGGAGACATTTCAAGCAAAGCTGCTCATAACCAGGCATAAGTCATCTCCTTCTTCTGGGGTACAATTTATTTTTGGATTTAATGGTTAAAAATAGCATCTATGATCACGGTAACTATCTTTCCCCACCTCTGCATCTCCTCTTGTGTAAGATTCTTCCGCATTTCTCTTGACAAGTGATACAGCCGGTGAAGTGTGGATGCATGGAAAAGAGCGTTCCCCGATTTCCAGAAAACAGTTGAAACTTTGTGATAATAATTTGCCATCAGCTGTGGTTTGGGTGGTTTCTTTGACAGTGCGAACAGCCCATGAATATCCTCCACTGCTTTGAAAGCTTCCTAAAGAAAGAAACAGATACACTGCTTCAAGGAAGTTATTGGCAACTGCTAGAAAAGTGAAGGTTTTTATAAGACTATAGCCCMTAACTGCCTCCAAAAGCTGTGAACTTTAGCTTAGTATTTCCTACCTACTAAACAAAATATTTGCATATACTGCCAATTTATTAACTCCACTTGCTACAATTTGATAGTTAAAGCTTATTTTGAGTAATTTGCTAAAGATTTGTTTTCTTTTCAGATTTTAAGCCAAAAAAAAAAAAAAGGAAAATCTCAGAATATCAGAAATTTTCCACTACTATGATTTCCCATATAAGCATATGTGGATAAGCATAACCAAAAATGGGCACACTTTCCCCTAAAACTACATAGAAATCAAGAATCACATGCAACTACTTACATATCTAGAAAGGAAATAATGCAATAGTGAAAGGTCTCCAGATCAATAAAAATAACTATTTTAATGAATTTGACATTATGAAGGTTCCAAAAGAAAGCACATCTTGGAAAGGTTTCCTGCAACAGTGCTCTCCCTGGCTAGGTACCAGCACACTTCCAGTGGCAGTGCTGAGGCCCAGCCTAACAGACTTCACTGTATACCAGCTACTTCCAGGGGCCCTAATTCATGGGAATGCAGAATGTCAGAGGAGAAGACACCATGATTAACTTCCACAGCTTGAACAAGCTTCAGCCACTTCACCACTAAATGCTACCATCTTCTTTTCGCATCCACCACATACAGCAGATATCTGCTTTGAAATGCTGTGTGAAAAAGCAATTCCAGGAACATCAGACTCTAAATATTGAATATGCATGTAGTATCACAGTCTAGATATATAACCTTTATTCTTCAGCTACTATCCTGTCTTTATTGTGGAGAATATAGCATGGAACATGCCCCAGATGGACCAGACTGTGGAGAAGCTGAAGATGCCGCTGTGATTCCAGGACAGGGCTCCTCATACCTGCCACAGCTCCATGCTGATGGCGCTGTCSAGCTGCACCAGGCGGGTCTCCAGGTGCATGGACTGGCTCTCGGGGTTGTTGAGGTTGATGGCTGTGCTCTGGTTGTGGTGCCGCTGGATCTGCCCCAGGTGCATTCTCAGGTTATCGCAGAGCTTGCGGAACTCGGCCTTACGCGTGTACTGCAGGCAGAACTTAAAAGCTGCAGAAAGCAGATAACCGAGGAATGTTAGCGAGTGCCCATTTCACTGTAATCCTAAAGGGCTTTCAAATATAAAAACTAGTAAGTTTGAAGAACCTTACAGCCCAAAAACAGATAAAAAGAGACATAATCATCTAAATTTTGTGTATAATSAAAAAGTAACAGTGCAGAGCACTACCAACTTCACCTCAAAAAAGAGAGATGCTTCTACAAAATTAAACRTAAAGCACGGACACTTTCCATCTCCAAAATGTTCCAAGCAGGGTATTTTGGTTTTATTTTGAACTTAGTGCAAATAAAATTCTGAGGCTCAGAGGAATTCAAACATTTAAAGCCTGTAAAATGTGAGGGGAAAGTCTCAAGCTATTTATTTATGTATTTATGTATAAGTAAAATTAGCTCAATAAAGAYTTCAAAAGAATGGAGATGACACAGAAAAAAAAAGAAAAAAGCTTTGATCYTTTAATTTCTCTGTGAAAAATCTGCTGCCATTGGGTCACTGCCATTTAAATGTAAAGTTTCTGTATCAGTAACTGGAAAAAGACAAATTCCTGGCACTGCAGCAGAGACTTAAACGTAATAAGGCACCTAGAACTCATCAGTCACCTTTCCTAATGTACTTGCGTAATTTGAGTCTAGCTAAAAATAACAGCCTCTTTCTCAAAACGACAGAGTCCTAAGTCATAGCCACAAAGGAAAAGTTGTTCCATTTATCTCTTGTCCTTAAACAAACAAAAAATAAATAACAAAAAATAATGATGCTTAATAATTCACTAYTTGCAGAATAATGCCAGGAAGAATTAGACTGACCATTTCCTATCACCTTCCAAATAATATTTTCTTAAGTTATTTCTATGCAAAAATTCATAGCTTATGACACTTTTTAGAGTACTCCTTTTATGTATGTTAGTCCCGGAATTTAGTTGATACAGTATACATATATAGAAAGCACAACTGCCATTGAAAAGAAAAAAAAAGATTAAGTTTGATCTGTAAATAAAAACAAACAAACAGCACTAATTCTTAACTGTCAGTATAGTCAGGAAAATAACTTTTCCCTTGGATATTTTTGCTACAAGAAAAGATTGAGAACTCCACCAATTTTAAGGATCCTTTGTAATTTTAAGAATACTACAAATACATACAGTTAAGAAATCACCACGTTTTCAACTCAGACATAAGAAAGTTATAATTTTGTAGTTTTAAAATAGGTAACATGGGTGGTCCTGATTTTCACTGCACTTTTGTTTCCATCTTCTCTACTTACCTTGCTGTGCAATATCATGGTACAGACGTTCCACTCTGGAATTATTTCGGAGAAGATCCAGACATTGTCTGTAGGACTCCCACAGAAATTTAACCCAAGGTGTCAAAAGCAGTCGGTCAGTACGATCTTGAGTGTCTTCCCCACTCACTGCACTCAAAAGAACACTGCAATCAAGAGGGAGAGGGAATCAAAAAATCGTATATTATTCTCCAGAATTCCAGTTTTCAGGACTCAAGGGGAGAGCAGAGGAATCTAAACATCTAACAAGAAATCTATTCATTACTTTCAAATTGGTCCCTCAGACTCTTCCAAAGGATGCAAAATATCTGGTTTTTGCTAACTTGACACATACACGCTGCAGAGAGAACAGATGCCTCGGGRGTCTGCACGTCCTTCACATTAACCAAAGGAACCTTATTCCAGGATTCTCTCCTTTCCTCTTCTACCAGGCAACAGCTGACTGTGCCTCTGTTAGATCCCTGTATCATTTTCCTCTTGGATACTTTCCTGCTTGCTGAAACTTCCTTCTTCAGCCACCTGCAGTGCTAGTGCAGGGAGCTCATCTGAACTTGCTGATATGACACAGCGGAAACCCGATATTCTGTTGCCTCATGATTTGCACTACCTCTAAAAAAAGAAACAAAACAACAACAAAAACAACAACAAAACCTGCTGCCTTTTATTTGCAACCTTAACTCCATTTGCCTTTTTCTGTTTGAATTTTGTCAACAAGCAAACTGTAGGCCACACAAGAATTACTTTACACCCCGAYATTATCACCACAAAACTCAAGTGTGACTTGACCTACGTACAGAAGTATCAAAAGTATCACTTTATCTATTTAAATATCCATCTTGTGATACTTAACAGAATYGTATATAATTGGGCATACTTTGTTGCAAATTATGCTAAACATCATTTTCTCTCACTGCTCAATTAACAAAAATCCCTCCAGCTCTCACATCATATCTTTCAACATACTATCAACATATCATACAACAACAACATACTAYCTTTCCTAAGTGCTTAGATGCTGGTAATACTAATAAATTGATAATTGAAAGTATGAAATCCTTTTAAAATGCTGGCATGAAAAAACGGATTGCTTAAGATTTTAGAAGTGAGATCTGGCAATTCTGCTTTAATGGCCTYTGATTCTAGGTTCCATGTTTACAAAAAGTAAAGGACTAGAAGGGATTCCTGAGGCACTGAGACAAATTCACTATCACTAGTATTATCCCTTATGCTCTATAGTCCTTTCTCTCCCTACTCCTATCAATGATAAACTTAAAGAACCACCTTACTTTTAAAAGCTTTCATTTTTAAAATTCTTTCTGTACCAAACTTTATAATAAACTCGGTTAACTTTTCTACCACCTTTTTCTAAACTGCTTTCAGTTCTAATTCAACTTTCAACATGCAAACTAAAGATTTTCCCCAAGCAAAATCAAGCAAAGAAGAATGTCAAGTAGTCTAGAAAACACAACCTAAGGAACACTTAACACTCAAATTGTTCACCGAAGAACTGGGACYGAGACCTTTTTTAGTCCTCAAATACATAAAAGAGAAGTATGTAGAGTCAGTCAGTCAATCTTCAGTGTCTAGGTATTGATGAGATTTCTCTGTAASGAAGAATATTTCAATTAGACACTGTGAATAATTTGTTATTGTCAAGGATAATAAAATATCAAAATATGAATTGGCAAAAGAGGCTAAGGATTTTTTATTATTGCAGAATTTAAGGAGCAAGGTAGACTTAGATTAGTATCTGTCAGGAAGAATTTAAATTACAATTTATTGTAGATGAAAAKATTCAATATTTTCTTCAGGTTCTTWTTTTACAATTTTTTTTGATCTCAGTCTTCACCACAGTCCAGCACCTGAAACACGTWAGCACTGAAATTGCTTCTCATCATCACATCATCCTGAAACAATCACTAAAGACAGCATTGCAAACTTTTCAAGTCTTGCAACCGCTGAGCACCCAGCACATGCAGCACAGCCTTGCATTTCATCCACAGCCTTCTACTCYACATCTTTGTTTTTACTCCACATCCTGTGGTTTTTGGCTACTGTAACTCCATTCCTCATGGTCACYTACACAAGACAAAATCATCATCCACCTTTACAGTTTCTTCCAACTTTGTATCTTCACTAAATTTCTCTAGTTTCTATGCCAGGATTTTCCTTGAAGGATTTCACAGCAACATCCTTCACCTCTCCTTTCATTATTGCATGTTGTCAGTCRCTCATTATGCAACATATTAGTCACCTCCCAACTGAAACATCCCTCCTGGCATGGTAGCAACAGCTTTAYTTATTTTTTTCTCAGCTTATCTCTCTGGTATTTCTTGAATCTAAAAAAAAAAAATAGATTAACAGAGAAGTTACCAATTTAATCTGATGGCATCTACCCTATGGCAAACTTGTGCTGAYTTTTCTCCCCAATTTTTAAATGCATGTACTACTTCCTTCAAAAGTCATTCTAAGTCCTGCTAAGCCATTCCAAGTCCATTCAAAAGTCCTAAAAGTTGCTATGRTCAAGATAACAGATCAGTTGCTGCTGAGATCTCTATTAACTTACATATGGAGGATGAGAAAAAYGTACTCTCAGATGGTGTCTTTAATAGAATCATTTCATACTATACTGAAATTTCATCTGCTAGCATTTTCAAAACTCAMGGGCAGAAATTATCCTTCCACATATTACAACAAGAAAGCTGATTTTTCCCTCTACCTCAGACAGGGAAATTTTCCTACTCTCTAGAACTACATTCCCTTTATTCCAGCACCAACATTCTTACAAATACAAAGTATTGCTTTAATTTCCAGATCACACCTAGCAAGGCTAATCCCAAGCCACTTCCTCAGTGAACTTTAGCACTATGTGAATTAGCACACGTGAAATTTAGCACTCAGTGAATTTTAGCACTGAGGTTTCATTTGTTTTGACACAGGTATTTGAATTAATTCCCTACATTTCTTGTTTCCTGAAGGATGTGGACAGCTATCTTTTTAAAAAAGCAGTTAGAAAGACTGAAAACATTACTTGTTCCTCACYTTTCACCTTCTCTCTGCAGCACAGTAGGTAGCTTTATCAGCTCATGTAAGTTCCATCAGTTAATGCGAGCACTGCCTAAACCAACAGATTCGTTTGAAGGACATAAGCACACACTGCATCTGACCTGAAGTTGATTAGGAAAGTCTCCCACAAACCACTTTGACAACAGAATGGTGACTTCCAGCAGGGCAGAAGAAACCAGCAATTTGRAAGTGGTTACAACATAACCGAGCACTGYTTAAGCTATATGCTAGACAMAGGTCAATGTGCTAGCGTACATGTACTCACTGATCAGTCCTCCTCTGCACTCTTCCAAAGTTCTTCTGGACCCTCTCTTTAAATGCCTTGCCATTCAATTAACCATAACACTCAGAATCTATCTACTTTTTACATCCTTCCTTSTATTATCTCATCAATTACCTAGGCAAGTGTAAAATAACATTACACGTATTTGTCCATAATATAACAGCATTTGTTCACTATTCAATAATAAGCAGTTTAAGTAACTAATTGTCCAATACAAGTATTTCTGTGGGGATTCAATTAGATGCTCTAAAGATAAGGTCTGGTTCCCACAACCGTTCTCCCTTTTTTTTTATTAAAGAAACTATAGTGGTTTTGCTKCACTGATTTTACTTCAGTTCAGACTACCCCTTCTATTTTTCCCTCTTTTCCCCCCCAGCGTATCCATCGGTCTTTTCAATCTTATTCTGGGTTTCCTGAACAACCAATACTCCACTTGCAACTGCTATGCTACCATAATTCTCAATTACTCATGTGCTTTCATCCTATAAATTCACACTCTGTTCTTCCGCTATCTTTCTACCTTTAGATATTCATCTTAACTTCTGGATGTAGGGCTTTGATCAGTCTTCATATCCTCTTGAAAAGATGCCTCCACCCATACAAGCAACTCTAAAAAGAGGTTAGTCAAATAACTCTTAATCTTCCTTGCAAGTTTGGATCCTTCCTGCTCATATACATCCTCAGTACTCCCTGCACAATGACCCCTAGCTCTGTCTGCCACCTCTCTTTCCTCTCTTCTGGAATACAGAGACTTCTCAGTTTCTTTCTCATTCACCTTCTGGTTTTGCTTGTTTCCTTTCTTTAATTTTCTTGGAAGCAAACCTGTTTCTCAGCTCTGTCTCCTCCATTAGCTAGTCTCTTCTGTCCTGTTCCAGCAGTCACACGCTTCTATGGGTGACACAGCAGTTCATCTTTCAGCCTAGCATGTAAAATTGAGATTACACACACAGTCCCCCTCTTCCACCCTATCCTTATCCAAAGTCACTTCCAGCTGTGTTTCTAATCCTCAAATCTTCTGTGTGCTCTATCAGAAAGCACTTGGTACCCATACAGCTCTTACTAGGTACTCTTTTAAGCATCCATCTGCATTTAAGACAGAAACAGAAAAAAAAAAGAATATGTTTCTATGTATGGCTTTAAAGAAGGGCTTCCTACCTTTCTGGAGTTTGAATGTTATCTAAATCTTCTATATCCAGTACCATCTGCTGTGACTCTTCCTTAGCTGCTTCTGTTTTTTCTTCAGCTAACTTTAAATAGGCTCGAACAACATCTTCTAAAGATTTGATGTTCACCTACAGAAGGCAGAACATTTAAAATAGTTTCCCCCACAAGAGAGAGCAAATATTTAAAATGCAAATTCTATAAAAGACAGAACACCTAAAAAGCAAATTTATTCTAACTCAAGACTAATTAGTATGTATTTTTAATATCATATTAGCTGACACATACCATGCTGCATATAATGACCGAGTTTCAAGAGCAGTACCTGCTGGCAAATGTTCTTGTACTGGTACAGTCCTTCTTTCGCCAGGTGGCTCTTGCGGAGATCCACGCAGAGCTCCAGGTACTTCAGCATAATCGGCTCGTGAATCTTTTGCCATGTTCGGTGTTTTTTACTTTTCATAACATCATAGAGAACATCAAGGGCAGGCTGCTTTTTGCCAACCTCAAGAAATTCTGAAAATAAAGTGTAATTAATAGAAGAGTAAACAATTCAAACTAAAGTCCACTAAATTCTGTGATTATATCCCTATCAATGCTTGACTGGACATTTCATTTTCATTATTTTTATGCATCCAATTTTAAAGTTAGTTTCATCAAGAAGGACAAACAATGCAAACCACAAGCCTTCCAGTACAATGCCTACTAACGCCATCCATGTGGCAGTGACTKGGGCCTAAAGCCCTGTCGGTAACTTTCAATCATACTATCTGATTAAAAAAGAAAAAATAACACTCTGTAAATTGTTTTTGGATTTAATTCCTATTAATTCAGGCAGGTTTAGAGATTCAATTTACGTAACGGTTAAACTAACAGCTTTTTCATCCTAAATGAAGAGGTAGGAATTTTTACACCACCCTTGCTGCTGAAATCACCATCCTTTTTAGAGCCCTAAGCAGCTGCTGTTACTAACAAAATCTCTGTGCATCACGGCAACTCCCAACCATGACACACCACATGTTCTCCTCAGCACAAAACACACTAAACTATCCAGGAGCAAATATTGAAGTAGTAAAGTAATTACCAACATAACAAGGCCCTACACTAGGGGCACTCTTAATTGCACAAGGGCAAAACAAGAGAACACCAAGAACAGGAAATGGATTTAAAAAAAAAAAAAAAAAAAAAAGTGAGAGAAAGAAGAAAAGATGAGAAAATGATTAAGAACAAAGAGAGAAAAAAATGAAATAAATATGACATTATAACTAAAAGGAAACATTCTTAAAAGAAGAGGTATGGAGTACTTTCCACCCAGCACTTGAGAAATGACTGCATTCCTAAAGAAAGAATGCCAAAGGGGACTGAAGAGCAAAAGTAAAGGGCCTGTTCACAGTGCTCACATGTACCGAGAGAGCCTCAAAACAAGGACAAAGCTTTCTGTGCACAAATCACTCATGTTTAATATACATTATACACACACACACATTTATATATACACACATAGACAAACCCATGATTTTTAGGATTTGGAATGTTAGAACTAAAGTTAAATCAGGCTAAAAGTTATAACCCAAAAACAGCAGTGGTATTTAAACCCTTTCACATCATGGGCAATTAATTTATTTAAATAATGAGCTTGCATAGAGTAAGTCTACTCTTATCTAGCTGAAGTTTAGGGTTACATTCGAAAACAAATGAAGTTACAATGTGACAGTGATCAGCAGGTTTTTTTTTAATTACGCATCAAGAGTGTTTTAATGAAGTAATAGTCTATCTTATAATTTAGCTTGTTATTACACTTCAGAGCTGCTTTGAATGCTTTGAAATTACTGCTCAGCTTTAGAATTTTTTATTTATGAAAATAAACCTGAAGAACAAGTTGAGTTTTCTCAGCAAAGCCAGACTGCTCCAACCATGATTCTTAATGGCTGATAACCAACTGGACAAAGCCTAAGATTAATTCATACTGTTTCATACTTTTAATTAATTCTAGTCAAGCAAGTTCTTGCCAGTAAGTTAAATAATTAAGGCTAATTTAACAATGACTTCCATAAAATCAGAAGGTAAATGTGAAAAGTCAAATGTAGCATGAGTTTCTATCCTTACAGTTGAAACTGCAAACTACGGAAAAATTGCAACAGACCAAACTTAAAGTGTTAGCTCCTGTATCTGAATGCCCTTTTCTCCCTTCCCACTCATTGTATCACAGAGGTCATGATTTATGTTAAAAGCAACATACCTAAACACGAAATGAAGCTGACTAGGCATGAACCAGCTGATGTGCACACCTAACTTAGTGTTAACCAAAGTGCTTAAGCTGAAGTTTCAATGTAGAAAAAACTAAGTTGCTACGGAAGCCAAGACACCCTAGATTATCTCTGCTAGAAAGCAGGCTCCATATCGCAACAAAACACTGTCAAAAGTTGCAAAAACGTCATTCTTTGCAAYGATACAGATGTTAACAGCAGCAACAGGGCCGGGTGGCTTTGACCCACATATGTCCTTTGGGAAGGAAAAGATAATACACCTTAAAAACACACATTCACACTCAATCATGCTCTTTTTGCTTCTCAACATCCTGTTTGTACATTGAGGTCATTAAGAAACCAAAGCATAAAACAGATTTAAGTGCTAACTTGAGCCATACGTACAAATACAAAAACTAAAACTCAGGGAGCTGCACTGAGTTTATCGAGTTTGAAACACCAGCTTAACATTAAAGTGCTTTTCTTTACATGTAATTTAAGTTTAGCAACAGTTTCTCACCCTTTACTACACTCAGACACGGCTACATTGGGGTCTCTGTAGTTTACAAAGCCTTGGCATTCCCTGTCATTTCTTTTCAAAATCAGTCCACCAAAGTTTGAGTTTCTTTGAGTTTGTCAGTAGATTTTTCTCTTCCAGGTCTCCAACTCATTAGAATTCAACGGACTTGCAACAGCACAAGAGATTTTAATTTAATATCTTGCACTGTTCTCGAAGGCCAGGAAAGAGAAAACAAAACCCAAGACTTTAAGGGCTGTTTACAGTCAGTATGGTTAAGTGTGACTGGTTCCTCAAGCATAAATCAAAGTGCACAGTTCCTGGGTGGAGCACAAAAATAGCTCTGATACATGCAATAAAAAGACTGATCTACAATTTCCTCGCAGTACACGCCGTACCCAATTTTCTATCGTTTAGGCAGAGGTGATTTTAAAAGATAACTACAAAGCAGAAATCCCGGGAATATTGGGTGCTTCATGGGGCGTTTTCCTGTCGCCAGAGCGGCAGGGCTGGGAGGGCCGAGGCCTGGGGGAAGCGCTGGGCCTGGGCGGGGGCAGCGGTGCTGGGGCCGCCCGCCGCCACGGCGAGC
>NW_020455976.1:8606805-8632066 GCF_003342845.1 Nothoprocta perdicaria
GCTGCTCGCCCTGGGGCTGGTCGGTAAGGGCCGCGACGGGGCCTAGGGCCGGCCCGGGCCCTCCCTTCCCTTCCCTTCCCCTCGTTGCGGGCAGAGCTCCCTCCGCTCCCCCGCGCGCCCCGGGCGGGCAGGGAGGGCCCCGGGTCGGTGCGCGGTGGATTCGGAAGGTGGTCGCCCGCAACCGCTGTGATGAACCGGTCCGATGCGCGCCCTTGCTGCCGGCTGGCATTCTCACAGTGAACGTCTTTCCACCGTAGAAAAAGACACCAATGGAGATGCTTTGTGGGTTTGGTGTTACCCGTCCGTAACAGCCGAGCTGAGGAGCCTCTTGCTGAGGAAATGCTGCCTTACCGATGAAAATAAGTTGCTTCATACCTTCGTGTTTGGGCAGTACAGAGGGTCGTGGTTCTACATCACAACCGTGGAGGTGCAAGAGCCTTCAGCCCTGAAAAAGGTAGGATTTTGTCTGCTATCATGCTGCTTTTTGTCTTTTTTTTCCTTTTATTTTTCTTCTTCTCCAAGTTTTTGCAATGCACAAATGAGGAAGTTAAGGAATATGCCTGTTCATAGGCCTGTTAGTCGTGGATTTGTCACATCCGTCCTGAATCTGGCACTGCAGTTTGCCCCCACAGCCGCTTTTCACAACAAATTCCAGAAATTTGATGCCCACCCAGGTGAGGGGGAAGCACTTGTATCTATYTTGAATTGATCTCATGACATTAAGGGAAAAGCAGCTCGCTATATAATAAATTAAGC
The DNA here is from genome assembly GCF_003342845.1 of Nothoprocta perdicaria. Lineage (NCBI taxonomy): Eukaryota > Metazoa > Chordata > Aves > Tinamiformes > Tinamidae > Nothoprocta > Nothoprocta perdicaria. Next base: position 8,607,562 of record NW_020455976.1, read on the forward strand.
AAATACAGTGTACACTAGGTCAGGTTCAGTGAAAGTGAGTCCTGCCAGACTCTGTTAGCTAGATCTTTTCTGCAGTTAATAAATTGGATCTGCTGTTACAGCCCACTTTGTTTTAGTAYTGAAACATGTGAATGCTGCAGTAAATTCAAAAAATAAACACCTCTGTTGTTACGAGATCTTACCAAACAAGCTGTGTTTTTTCTGTGTGTGTGTCTTGCTCAGGTGACCCACTTCTCTATTATTCTGACGGCCAAAGACTTCAATCCAGAGAAATATGCAGCCTTTACTAGGATACTGTGTAGGTCTGTATAAAACTGTCTTGGAATGTTCCTGTGTGTGTATTTGGATCTTGTCATGCCAAAAGACTAATGCAATTTCATTTAGTCTAACAATCTGCTGGGAACCCTGTCCTACAGCCTGTGAATGAAACTCTMTCCATTCTAGATTGATCACTGCTTTGATCCGGTGGCCTTGAGTTCATGCAGTAGGTGCTGGAAGAATGTCAGGTGCCCAACATGTTTTATCATACCAGGGGGTCTTCCCTCAGTCACACATGCACATTTTTTTTTTYCCACAGCACGTTATTTTAAAATTAAAGCATTTGGGAAGAGGTCAGTGCTCCGTATGCAGAGCAGGCAACTTACATCCCTCCACACCACTGCACTGAACTAGATACAACCCCCATGAACATTCTACTTTTCCTCTTTAAGACAGAGGGTCTTTTGCTTCTCAAGGTCTGTGGCTCTACTTCCTCCTTCCAAGCAGGGAAGCATCTTCCCCTCTGCTGCTCCTTACCCCCTTTAACATTATTTTTTTTCCTTTAAATCCAGGATGAATTTGTAAATTAAAGATAACAGTTGAGTTTCAAGTGAGACAAAGCTTTGTACCATTGCTAAAATGAAAAGTTGTTGAGTTCGTATTGGAAGATTTCTACTTTAGTACTTAAAGCTCAACCAGATGCTTAAAGTAAGGATCCTTYCTAAAGATATTATCTCAACCAGATGCTTAAAACAAGGATCCTCCTTAAAGATATTCTGTTGGTGATACCATGATCTTTTCATGTATTTGTTGATACTGGTTGCAGTCAAAATACCAGACTCTTTCTTTTTGTACAGAATCTACATGAAGCATGGGAGCCCAGTTAAAATGATGGAGAGTTACATTGCGGTCCTTACAAAGGGGGTCTGCCAAAGCGAAGAAAATGGATCTTTTCTCAGCAAAGATTTTGACGCGCGGAAGGCTTACCTTGCTGGCTCCATCAAAGGTGGCTAATACCAGAAATTCCTGATTTGTACAATCTATGAAACAAAATGTGTGTCCAATCATACAATACAATCCAGTGTTCATGTATTGTTCATGTAAATAGCATGAACAGTACTCTCAGTGTTACGATTACTAAGTTGCTTCAAAAACTAATCAAACCATTAAAATGTATGTCCTATATAAGATATTTTTCCCCCTCTTTCCTAGATATAGTATCTCAGTTTGGAATGGAAACAGTTATCCTTTATACAGCACTGATGTTAAAGAAACGAATTGTAGTATATCATCCTAGAGTAGAAGCAATCCAGGAGTTTACCAGGTACAGCATAACTCTTCCAGTCACTACTTCCCTGTCCCCTTGCAAATTTCCAACAGACCTTGAACCTTCATTTAGAGAAATATCCATATTTAGGGAGAAATATAGTTAATATTATGTCTTCATTGAAGTCTATTGAAAAACTCAAATTTAACAGTGCCTGAATGATAAACTGCTTACACTGATGGCAGAAATCTCTGTGATCTCAGTGAACACATGTGCTGAGTGAGACCCAGTCATATTTGTTCTTCCTTATGACACTCATTTCAGACTGTGAAACCTCTAATTAGTACACATAAAAATCTCCTATGTGTCAAATGCCAATCTCATTTCCTTAGGACTCTACCTGCTTTAGTGTGGCATCGACAAGACTGGTCAATTCTTCATTCATATGTACATCTAAATGAAGAGGAAATAGAAGCCTTAAAAGACTGCACAGGTAGTTCTATTTTTTTTCATAAAAATATAAATGAAAATTGACTTTTGTTTTTATTGAAGGAATGTCTTGCCTCAGCACTCTTTGYGGAAAAATATTTTGCCAGTAATGCCTTACTGTCTTACTGTTATACAGAACCAACTCACTTTAGATAAGCTATTTTTTTAATCTTTTACATGGTTAGTAATGTTATTTTTAGGATATTTGTTTTTCATTCCTAACTCTGAAGCTCAAAATCTTTGTTCTGACTGTTGTCAGTGAAGTCTCTGGCTCCCAATTACAGGCAGACTTCACCAGCTATAGGAGTTGTGATTTCCATACATCATTGCACATCYAATCCTTAACCAAGGGCCTCTTCCTGCATTTATGCAAAGTTCTGTGTGACACATAATGTGACAAATAAGAAATTATGCAGCATAAGGAGGAAGAAGGTCACCCAACTTAAGTATTCCTACTACATTACCAACAGTACTTGTTTCAGTTCATCAAGCATCTTCCACAGAGAAAAGCTGCCCTAAATGTGCTTGACTGGCAGGGGATAGATGAGAAAATTCAGTCATATTATTGCTCTTCAGTCACTCTAATACTGACTTGGACAGTAGCACAAGGCTTCCAAATAGCACTTACTTTAAAAAGCAGTTCATTAGATTATCTATTTGAAAATGCATAGTTTGTGGCACGAATGTTTAAAATTTCAAAGGGAGAGACTTCTGTATTGTACGTAGTATTCGGGATTCGTTGATGTCCAAAGCAACTTGAGAAGCTGTCTTTTAAGTTCCTTGGAGATAAAGAACTGATAAATAAAGAGTTTCTCATCAAATGGCCGGTGCTATCAAGAGAGCAACCCCTTGTGTTTGGTCAAATACTCTTAAAAACAGGCTTCAGGACTGTAGCTTTCTCTATTGGGGTTTTTTTTTTGCATTTTTTGACTATGAGTTTTCGTTGTTGCCTGATAATCTTGACAGAACTCTACCCTGCAGGTTACATTGCTGGATTTACAGATTCTGAAGTGAGCAGTAGATCAGACCTCTACGATGTGTATGTGAATTTGGCAGACAGTGAGATCAGTATTTCCCCTGCAGTGAAAGGTTGGTTGTCAATGTTTAGAATTTGGGGCTGTTTATTCAATTTAGGACTAAGTTCAGTACTTACTGTAACTCTAGAATAACTCTAGAATAATGTTGTACTTGGCAAGGTTGAAAGTGCAAGGTGTAAGCTTCTGTGTTTCTTTTTTATTGAGACCTATAAAGACTGGTGAAACTTTGGAATTTGGATAGACATAGGCAAAAAGAGTCATTATACAGCATTTAAAAAGCTTCATTTGTGTTAAATTTCTTTCTTTGTTAATGAAGAACACATTTTGGCGTAGCTTCTTGATTCTGGCTATAAACGAGCTATGCATTGCAAGTTGTTAAATCTTTTTCTATAATTTCAAACACTGGCTTTAACCTAACAAGAACAATAAAGACTGAGAATATATAACCTCTGTAGCAGTCAGAAAGACAAGCAGTCTCAGTCCTTTTAAGGGAGTATTTTCAAAGAACTTGATTGAGGCAAGTATTTGAGTTAGGGTTATTTTCTCATAAAAATGATTCCGCTGTCCTTGGAAGAAAGATGCTGCAAGTTTTATGTATTAGGTTCTCTGCCTTTGAAATAAAGATGGATTGATATAATTTTATTTTTTTTCTACTCAGAGGCAATGACAATGGGAAAACTTCACAAAGAGATAGGACAACTAATTGTTCAGTCTGCTGAAGATCCAGATAAATCAGACAGCCAAGTCATTAAGGTCAGTATTTTTATCTACTTAAATTACTTTTATCAGTAAAACTTAAAGGGGAGAAGAAGCCTAAGGAATATTGTCTCTAAGATCAGCTGATTTTTCCTAATCTCTGCCCTATTACAAATGAGCGTTTTTATTCCTCAGATAAATCAACTGAAGAGCTATTGCAAAATTTCCATAAAATAAATGGACTCCTTAACTTGAACCTGTTATTTACCATTAATTATCTTTTTGTTCTTAAATGTTAAAAACAAGCAGATGTTAAAACATTGTAATACTTCATGCTGTACTCATGCTTGCTTGTTTTTCTGTTCTTCAAGGATATTTCACTGAAGACAAAAGAAATCTTGACTACTTTAGCATCACTCACAGAAGTTTCTGATGGCAATGATAAACCAACCCTTAACTCTGAGGCCCTGAAACAGAAACGATTTCCACCAGCTACAGAAAACTTCCTTTTTCATTTAGCAGCTGCTGAACAAATGCTGAAAATCTGATTTTGAAGCACTTCAGTGTTATGGACCAATATGAAAATACTGTCTTTGCCATATAAATCAGAATATCCAAACTTTATATGGAAAAATTAAAGGTATGAGAGTGAATGTCATATTTACCATGATACAACGCAGAATATCAGAGCTTGATCTGGGATATTTGGGAACGTTCCTGTTGTCCTTGCCTTTTTCTGACTACAACTTTGTACACACACGGCTCCCATATTTCAAGGTGTGCACCCATGCAGTGTGACTCCGTGTGCCTAGGCTGTGCCAGACATTACAGTGGCCATTAACCCTGCAGGTTTCGGATGTTGGGTAGTTCTGTCATTGCTCTGATTTGTCTTCCCAGTGTCTGGAATGCAGGGTGCTGCATTAGTGCTGGGATAGCTCTGCAGCTTGGATGTGCACATTGCTGGGCAGGGATCTACCAAACGTGGAGCTGGTGTAAGATGCAGCTTGTGCTTGGAACTGCCTCAGATCTGCAGAACCCAAACAAATGGACCAGTTCTCTTTCTGTCTGAAAGTACTTAATTGTAAAAATATATATATTTATGTTTGGGAAGATGTTTCATGGCAGCCTTATGATGTAAAGGAAGAATTTTAATGCTCAAGCAGGAGTTGAGCACCTCTTTTGCACTCTTGCCTTAGAAATTCCCCATTTTTTCACTCCATCCCCTGTCTCTGGTAAAAGGAGATGACAGGAATCCTGGGCTTTCCAGGGRGGTTGTGGACAATGGCTGCTTTACAGCTGGAGCCACAGAAGGAGCTGTTAGGGTTCTCGGTTGAGAAGCCTAGATAAGTAATAAACTGGGAMATAGTTTAGATAAAACTAGAATATGCCTATTTGTTTGACTGGATAGCCATAACTCAACACATTTTTTCCATTAGACAACCGAAAACTAACTGCTTTGTAATCTGGGAAGACCTAATTTTTTTGTAGGGAAATACTGAGCCAAACAACCTGTATTTCTTCAGAAATATCCTCAAAAGTCAGTCAATTCTGCAGCAGCACTTTGTTATATGAAAAAAATAACCTTTTTCCTGGCCTTTGTACAGATAGGCTGTAGCATGTGGTTTTACATAGAGATTTTATACTTACGATTAAAACTTTAGTAATCAMTATTTATATTGTTAAATAACTGGATGTTTGCTATTCTGAAGTTGTTAGAGTTCATCACTCTAACAACTTGTACAAGCAATATTAGGTTGAAAAAGAGTCATCCTTTTGCTCTGTATCATACATTACATGTGGATGAGGTATATGGCAACTTTATATGCAATGGCCAGTTACTACAGTGAGTAAATGAAAGCGCTTCAAAATACCCTCTATTTTCAGGGGTGTATAATTCTGCTTTAAACATCTACTGAACAGAAGTGTGTACTTTTGGGGTTTTACTTTTTGTTTTCTAAGAAAAATACTGCAATTGCCTTCATTTGTCTGTAAGTGACCTGCTTTGCCCTGGTGGCGTATTACTCCTTTTCTCCTTGAAGGTTCTCTTGCATTGCTGTCTTTTGTTTCAGGACTTTTGTAACAATCAGGAAGAAAATACCACACGATTATGAGGTAAGGTCAGTCCAGGGTCTATTCTGAAGTCTACTGAAACACAACTCAGTCATTAAAAAGAACATGCTTTGAATCAGATGTGTTAATGCCACGTGGTTTCTGTGAAGAAACTCGTAGTTTCTTTTGAACAAAAAGCCGTAGGTATCTAATCAGGGAGCAGGGCTGTTAAAGACAGCCACAAAAAGCGGAGAAGCTCAGTTATAAACTACACGTCCAATATTTATTTTGCTTTCTGTTTTGGGATCTTCTAAGTTGCAAATCATCTTGGTATTGTGTTACATCTTGTATTCTAACATTCATGTGACAACAAATGAACTACAATTTTGCACTTAAGGAACTGCACTCATAGCATGCTTAAGCCTATTAAAGAAAAGCCTGAGCAGCCAACCCTTTAATTCATGTATTTTTTTTTCTCTGAGTAGTTGTGGCCGCTGAGTCACAAGACTAGACCTTGTGTTGGGCAATATTGGGGTCTGAACGSGAGCTACAGCCCCCCAGGTTCAAACAGGCTTTGTCCTCCATGCTCATAGTGAAAGAAATATCAGAAAGAAATGGCATTTTGCTATTTAAACCAGGCCAGTGCCTTCAGGCAAGCTGGACACTGCTGCTTGTGCCGCCACGCTCGGCCTTGAGGCCCACAGGCCCCGAGGAGGGCKGCGGCGGGGAGACGAGCGCGAGGCGGCCCCGCCGCGGTCCCGCMGGCCTCCGCGCTGCCTCGTGGCCCCGGCGGCCGCAAGGGCTGCAGGATAAACACTCGGCCGCCCRTGCTGAGAACTGAGCTGATGTCCTCCCTTCATCCTCCCTTGTGGGCTGCAGGGAGAGCGGCTGGGCTCAGGGCTCCTCGGACAGTGTTCTGGGAGGAAGGGCTTTGATCTTGGGATTTCCTAACAGGGGAGCTACTCATTTCTTATTAAGATCCATTAAAAGAAACTCATTTCTTATTAAGCCCCTAAACTTAAACATTTWGAGCTGGGGAGGTGGGAAAATGTTAGTGGATTGCCTTGTACACAGCCTTAGGTTTTTCTGGAAGCTGAAGGCCTCAAAACTACTGTAAATTGCCTTAAAACTACTGTAAATCTCCTTAAAGTAGTTTTACGACTCATTCAYTATCACTCAATTGACCGGCTAGTGCTACAGGCAGAATACAGAGCTGTCTTGGTGCAACCTCATTCATCATGAACCATTCACTGTGGAGAGTTTCTTTGGAGGTGCCTATTTTCCTTGCGAGTCCCTGAAGCTTTTCTACCTGTCCCGTCTCAGTCCCCTCACTTAGGACCCCTTCTCGCCCTCCTGCGTGATAGAGGTAGATCTTCCTTGTAGTGCCAATTATATTTATCGCGAGCGGACCCTGTCTGACTGTGCCTTTGGAACGTTACCAGAACAGCATTAGGAGAGAGACTGAGTTTTAGAGGTTTTAGCTGCAGGGCACTAGCTGCACCAGCGCTCTTAAAGATTTTGAAGGAAACAACTCCTGCCTTGTTTGAGACACACACAGTGATTTTAAGTGTCTTGGTGGGCTCCAGGTGGGGTTCCACCTGTGCCCTGTGTCCCACAGTGGCCAGAAGATGGAAACTAAAGGAGAAGAAGAGGGCGAAGCACCTTCTTCCTAGTGTCTTCCTGCTCAGGACCACGGATCCCGATGTCCGCTCTGTGCATCCACTTCTGCCCCTGTCAGGGACAGGGTGTTTGTYGAGGCAGACCTTTGGACTGCCCCTTAACAGCTGCCTTTAGGCAAATATGGCTGTTTCCTTAGGCCCAGTCTCACCCTTGTGGGTCCGGACTAAGTGATCCCTGCTGAGTCATCAGGCGTCATCAGTGAATCCTGGACACTGCAGTGAGCTTTAATGGCCTCCCTGTTAGCAAATTTTCAGCATGTTTCACACAGGGCAGCTACTTCTGGTTCAGATGGGGCTTGTTCTCTCCCCACTCCTACCTGAAGCATTTGAGTCTGGAGAATTAAGTAATACAGGTTTAACAATTAGCAACTATCTGCCATTAGAGCAGTGCAAACCCTCTTCAACCAAGGTCTAACAGGCTAGATATCCATACTGTCTCCCTGGAACAGCTCTAGCTCAAGCTGCCCTRCAGAACAGCTCTGGGTGATGGACTCTGCTCCCTGCCCTGCCTCCCTGCTGCACAGGGGAAGCCTGGCAAGACACAGAACTCACTCAAGTTGCTGAAAATCCAACTTCCTGCTTTTGTGTGGGGCCAAAACCAGCAGTAACTGCTTTCCTGCACGTGACTGGGCCTGTTTTGCCTTACTTTGCGCTGCTGTCTTCCTGTAGGCATGAGGAGGAATGGGAAATTGGTTTCYTCACAGCACAGACAGAAATCTAAATCCTCCTGCAATAGGATAGTAGCGAGCTGTTCATTGCACTCTTTAAGAAAGAGAAATAAAAACTGACTTTAGAAGTTGTACCTGTAAAACTGTTTCTGAGAAAATGGTTGTTGTTTCCATATCTATATACAGATATACCTGTACCTCTGTCMCACAGAGCCTTAGGAGTATTACACATAACATCTTTAGTGATCTTASAGCAATTTCTCCTATGATCTTCCTACAGTTATCACAGAAGGATGTCCTACCTCAGATGTGAAGCTTCCTTCTATCTTGTTCCCAGAACAACTATCTTTAACATTACATCGTTAAAAGGGTTGTTTTGTCTAATACCACTGCATATTAAAAGCGAGTTTTCTGTGAAAAACCATAATAAAACTTGGTATTCAATTTTCACAGTCTTTTAATTAAGAAATCAATCACATCAGGAAGTGTAATGAACACAGTTTCTGGTACACACCCTGTTACTAAAATGTTTTCTGGTAYAAATATCACTTAGAACAATAAGGTTATGTRTTTACCTCAATGCTTGCCTTAATATCAGCCCGTTGGCTTGGACTTGCAAATAGCAAGTCTTCTTCTTGACCACATCATTGTGCATCAAACCCAATATACGTTCTCCAACCAGAGTCATGATTTGCTCAGTCAGTATTCCATTGAGTTTGTTGAGACAATCAGAGCTCACTTTAGCCAAAACACATATATATAAATTAAAAGCAATCCCTAAATTCCTCTGTTATAGAAAAATACTGTTTCTTCTGTGGATGACAGAATTTCTGGTTCCAGATCTTCTCGTTTTATCTGAAATTTTTAGAAAACAGGAATCAACAACACCATATCCTGGGAACTAGGTAAGCACATATTAAACCTTCTATACATCACACTTCATACTAATTGAAATACTAGGTCTTTTTTCTATTGCAATAGCTCAAAATTACTCAAATAWAAATGACACCCAGTGTAAATTAGGTGTAACAAGTGCTGTAGGTCTCTACATCATTCAGAGGCCTCTCCACAAGCCTCTTTTGGGCACACTAACCATTCTAGTCCTACTGATTTTGCTACATGGGTTTAGACTGCTGTTCCTAGTCACAGATTGACTATCTATATAGTAATAATCCTAAATCAGTTGTGGAAAAAGGACTTACCTCCCCACACTGTGGGAATATACTAAGTGAAACTGGCAGCATCCCCGCCAGTACTCCTGTAATCATCATCAYTCTCATTGAGGCCAAAGCACGTTGAGTTTTTGCAAATTTTGCTCTGTCAAAGATATAGAAAAGTATGTCAGTTTTGGCGTGGAAAATAATCYAAAAACAAAATAAAGAATATTTGCCACTATTTTACTGGTTGAAATTGCATTAAAGTTAACAATCCTAAAGGTGATGCCTTATTTTACTTCTGAATTCTTTATTCTCAATTTCCTATTCTTTCCCTGTGCCTTGGATTTCTTTAACTGCAGCACTTGCTGAGACCACAATGACAATACAAGATCAAGAATGTAACAGCAATATCAAAATAATAAAAGAAGATTCACTATTGCTTAAAAGTGTTTCAGTCCTTTAACTTAAATTTTTCTTKTACCACCTTCTTTTTTACTTTAATGTTTAGTTCCTCTTGGAGTCCTACTTAGCATCATTCATAAATTTATTACTTTCTATACTTTTTAAACTCGTCTTGCATCTGCATTTATATTTTCTGGTAACAGGATTCTCTAAAGCTAATTAAATGAGATATGTGATCCCCATCAAAAGCTGAAAGAAGACTAAATACACTCTGATAAAATATACAGTGAATTCTTCTTAGGATTTTTTTTTAATGTTGCAAAAGCATTAAAAAGTTTTGCAATGTATGACAGACTATTTGCAAGATGAGGCCTAGTGCTAACACAAATTCACTTAGATAAATAAGTGAATTAAACTGAATAAAAATGTCTCAATATTTTCTACCAAAGCAAGTATTGATGCAAAAGTATGAAAAAAGAAAAAAAAAAAAAAAGGCAAATGGTAATGGCCAGATTAAATACCAGAATACCCACTAACCAGGCTCCCCAGCCCTACTGTAGTGCCTCTTACCTTTCCACAAAGTACATGAACACAGCTGGCAGGAAGAAGGCTGTCCCAAACAAGGCTGCTCTTGACAAAGCTGTTTCTCTTACAGCCTCCAGAGAGGGAGAARAATAAATGTTGTTCAGAACAGTGCTCACTGCTGCTCCAAATACCGCATGTTTGCAGGAGAACTTTTCTGTCTAATACTCCAAGGTTTCCAGCAATGGGTAAGTGAAGGATGACAATATTTGTTTGAAGGTTTCTTTTATAAATGGAAACTGAACTCCTTCATTTGGCAGATATTCCAGTTGTGATTAGGAAATGCCTTAAAAGGGAGTTGATACTAAAGAGGCCCCACAGAGGCTTCCTACCATGACAATAATTTTGCTGAGATCTACCCAAAGGCTCAGCACCTGATTTGGGATTAACACTTAGTGGTTCCTCATTTCAGGATCCAGCTCTATCTACTCTCAGCAGTTTGCCAGGCAGGTCAAGAAGGGTCCCCCATCCTTGCCTACCTTCTCACCAGCTTTCTTCGATACTCCTACAACTTGGCCATTCCTGTCCATCACTTCAATCCCATTCTCAAATTCGGGGCTTCTCACCACCGCCACAGTGAATGCACTCATCAAGCCTGCMAAATTAAAGAGGATTTGGCTTTAAGAGGTAAACTTGGTAACGAGACCATCTCACTTACGGCCTTCATAATTATGTCTATTTAAACATCCAGTTCAACAGTTCACAACTGAGGATCCAGGCAGCTGAAGAAGAGACTGACCATAAAAATCTACCCAGAATCTCAATACTTCTTTCAGAGCTTGAAATAGATTTTAAGATGCCAAACCCAGAAGCTGTTTTATTAGTATGAGCACTCAGAGCTTTCTTCATTACCATCCATTTCAAACCAAGGGTAGATTGTTTTTAAGAAAAAGCATTAAGAAAAAGGTTATATTCTGCATAGATTTTATACAAGACAGTGCAAAGTACAGAAGAAAAGGAAGTGAGCAAGACTTGAGACAGAGGCTGCATCCTTGATTTGGAAGGGCGGGTGCCAGGGGAACACTGACTGTAACACGTCCCATGACTATGTTYCTCTGCCCAGCCCCATGGCCCGGTCACTGGGGGCAGAGCTTCAGGTGGATCTCTCTGGATCTCTCAGGTGGATTACATGCTCTAGGTGTGCCTGCTTGAGCAGGAAGGTTGGACTAGATGATCTGTAGAGGTCCCTTCCAACCTTAAATATTCTGTGAATCTGTGAATCTCTGAGATCTGCTGTAGGATGAGAACATTTCTGCCTCCTTCAGGCCCAGCATGACAAGGCACCTGCAAAACAGCCCTCCCACAGCCACTAAAGTCACAAGCTTGGATTAGCCACCCATTTAAAGGCCATATTGAATGGGAGTTGTTAATTCAGCTGGTTTTATCCTTTCTTTTTTTTTTTCTGGACTCAGATCCAGACATAACAGGACATTGCCCGTTGAGCCAATCTCTCTGAAAAAGACAGATTTCTTTTTGCTTCTTTTGGGCAGGTCTGCTCAATAAAGATATCAGCATAACAATATATGACACTTTTCAAATGCTAGACTAATATTAATCAGCTACCTTCTAGTTTCTCTCCAGACTTAAGAGAATGGAAACACATTCTAACATCTGTTTTAAGAGAAACGAGTCAGTGAGTCTTCATACAGACCCTCAGAAAGGTTTAGGTGGCCATCTTGCATACCTTGGAATAGGTAAGAGGAAACTTTACCAGTTTCTCCTCCGAAAAGACCAAGATTTCCTCTTAATGGCAATAGGGAAGTAGTTATCAACATCAGCATTAATTTACTGGAGTAAGGTCAGTGAATGGTCAAAAAAGTGATTAAAGACATATGAGCATTTCTCATACAAGAAGAGGCCGAGAGCTGGGACTGGCTAACTAGTCTCCATCCCTGGAGATATTCAAAACCTGCCTCACACTGCATTGGGCAACCTGCTCTGAGTTCACCCAGCCAAAGAAAAACAACTGCATCTCTGGATTTCTTGATGAGAAACAGTTGTACATCATGTATACAAGCTCTGCAGCTTTAAAATTAAAAGCTAGCAAGCCCTAAATCACACTGATCAGCATTAATGCTCAAGCAGAAAGGACAGTACCAGCAGTTAGCAAAGAAGACCAGTGAAAAATGAAGACTATGGGTGCAAGGGCAAGAGAATTCAACAGTTAYGTGGGACAGCAAACGACCCTCAGACCAGCTGCTTCTTTCTACTCACCCAGAAGAGGAGCATGTAGAAGTTTTCTGACAATCAGCTGTGTTAGGGGACTCTTCAGCGTGTACCGATTCATGAAGAAGATAGGAACAGCCTAAGGCATTGGGAGGAAACAGGCACCTTCTATTAAAAAGATATAAAATATTCCAATATCTGCAAGAGTTTAGGAAAAGGAGTCWGCAACTTAGTACTTAAGATTTCATCTACGAAAGTAAGCAAATGCCTTGGTTTAACAATTCAAAGAAATATATATGTTCTCTAGTTACTGAGAAAGGTTTTGTAATCACTGTTTTTGTGAGAATAAGAATATGTTAAAAAAAAACAAGTATTATAGACTATTATGCAGTGGACAGCASTAGTACGTATGCTAAGACAGAACAATTGCCTCTTGCTAATTCCCTTTGGCTGCCCATCCGACTGCTTGTACAGTGAATGTGCTGCTTTCTTCCCTAAATCAGACACCTAGTTCACTTGGCAATTCACACCTCTACTACCCAGTACTTCCAGTCCTATTCTATATTCCCATAGCACACTCCAGGGAAGTTTTATTTAGGAAYAGAAGGCCAGAACATCAGGCACAGCTCAGTTTCCCTTCGAGGACAAGGGGGAAGGACATTCACCTGAGGGCACAGCTGCCCCCCACACCACTGTTAATCTSGAGTGCTATGGGCCTCATTGCTTTGCCCAGTGGAAAGAGGGGAAAGCACAGCTAACAAATGCAGGAATGTCCACATTTTTGTGAGCATAGTTTGGTGTGGGGAATAAAGAAATGCACTGCAGAGACATCAGCAGCCACCATGCAATATCACGAGGATACCAGAGCTTACTCTGATATGGCAAACTCTGGAAACCACACAGCTATTTCTCTATAAAAGCTAATTAATCTGCACCCAGTGTAATATTTGTGCTGGTTCTGGGATTTAAGCTATCTCCACCAGGACAGCAGCACACAGGCCTCATCTCTTCTGAGTTAATCAGATCTCTTCCAAARATCAACGTGCAACTACAGTGAGTTATTCTGTGTTTGCAAATATTGATCATTTCCCCTCATCACTCATTTTCTAAGCTTGCAAACTAATAAAGAAAAAGACCCAAGAGAAAGAGGATTTAGCTGCTGCCTGGCCAAGAAAACTCTCCTATACTCAACAGCTCTGAGGAAGGTATCAGAGCGGGACACGAAGAGCACAACCCTGAGGGATATTTGGCAGTGTGATTGTCTCAGGGCTGTCTCCTTGTCACCATGCCAAGAGAACAAGCCCTGAGCAAATACATACGCCGACACACGCCGCGTAGGAGACCGCTCCCAAGCCAAAGATGACCTGTTTTTGTTGAACAGAGTACTCCTAAAAACGACAGAGGACACATGTGGTGTAAGTACACGTGTAAAACACATTCAAAATGTAACTGTTCATTACGGTTATACTCAAAATTCAAAACCAATACATACTTCAGACTTCGTGGTACCGTTTCCGTTGACTAGGGTGAATCCAGTAGTGTAAGTGTGAAACACAAACTGCAGAGAGGAGAGGCTATCAGCAAAAATGAATTTGCAACTGAGACTAAGATGTACAAATGCAAAATGAAAGAGAAAACTACCTGGCAAAGAAACGCACTCTTCGCTTGGAGCGGAAGTGATGAAGCAACAACCTAAGAGGAAACCCCATGGGAAAAATTATTTTTGATGAATCTAGGAGTTCCTGGTCAGCAGTGGTTACCTGGAATTACTGTGTTACCATTTGCAGCCCCGTCGAAGGCTACAGGCCCCACTAGAGGCTGTTGGCTTTGGTTCTGGCTAACACAGTAGAACTTACTTGTCACAGATGTGACATACTCACTTTCTCTACCCAACATATCATAACAAAAAGACACAGTTATTAGCACATTGTATACAATAACAGATGGGCAACATGCTCTTTTACTCAAACTTAAGAAAAATGCATTAAGTAGATGTCTTGTCACAGAATAACTTGGTAGAAATAATAATGAGTAAGGGTCACAGTTTTGAGTGGGAGGCACAGATACTAGATCTAATTAATCCAAGATATGAGACTCTAGCAATTACTTCCAAACTCCTGGCCTAGCTGAGGCAGTGAATAACAAGTCCAGCTATAAACCATGGTCCTTCTGCAAGATACCTTCACCTCAAGGTTTGCAGCACTTTTRGAGAACAAAGTCAACCAAGGTACAGCAACCACAGAGCAAGGGAAGGGCAGGGAATGTGCAAAGCCAAGAGAACGMTCAGTAACTCATTTATCACTGGAGGATCACACTACTCCCATTATTAATGCCAGAGATTAATTTAACTATATCTATGAAATACATCTTTTAATTTATTACTGCTCTTAATGTAACAGCCATCAAGATTTTCATTATACTTTCTGGTAGTGCCGCAGATTCACGTAGTCACCTACATGCATGAAATTAAGTATCTCCGTATGACTACTCAGGTCAAATTCTGTGTGCTTGACATCTAAATGGATAAATATGCACATAAGTACAGTTACAAATTTTAATCAAACAAGATTATGCAATATAGATTGATATTTATAAAAACTATAACAAGAATTTATTTTCATATCTTTTGTCATTTCTTAATGAAACCATTTTTAGGGGCAAATATACAAACTATGCAAGAGAAAATGCATTGCATACATGTTTTGGCGCTGAACAACAGTGCAGTAGGCTCAGGCTCTTGCCAAATACAGTCTCATTTTTTCCTGAGTCTAAATCCAAAACAAGCCTTACTCCTTAAATTCAGGATTTTACATATAAAAACTGACCTTCATGCAAGAACTGTCTGCTCAAACACTGCTGAACATAGCTAACAGTTTGGATTTCTAATTTGATTCCTTAAGGTCTCAGTTCCTAAAAAGTTACCCAGTCTTTCCCAAAACTCACAGTTCTTCTAAAAAAACTTCTGCTGAAAATACCATTGAGAAACCTAAATCCTCCAAATCCTTCCTTCCAAATAATAGCTTTGAAAAAAAACCATAGGCATTTGATGCACTCACATCTTTCATCATTACTCACCAATGGAAGAGATACAGGCATGAAGGCTACAAAGAAGAACAAATTTATTTCAGAAGCATTACCTGCTGCGAGTCTAGATTCATGGGTTTGAGAAGATTCCCTCAATTTCACCCTTATGCACAGCCCCGTATGCAGGAAGAGTCATTCTGACCTTCCTTTCTCAGTCTTCAATCGAGAAATGAGAACATCTGTCTCAGCTTATGGCCAAAAGCAGCTCTCATGAGCTCCGCTCTACAGGGCTACTTGGAAACCTGAGCCCTGAAGGGAACTGCTTTTTTTCCCTCCATTCGAAAGCAAAGATGCAGCAACAAGGGCTGCCCTGTCTGCAACATAAAATAACCAAGAACAGCCCAAGTATGTTCTTGTCTGATCAACTCTCTGTGGTATCTTGTCTATATATCACCTTAAGCACAGTCTACCACATTCGTATAGTAGYTGTGTGCACCAAGGGACAACCTGGAATATCACAGACTGTTTTAAAATACACTGTGAGTGTATTTGGGTACTCATTATGTGGTGCCAAAAAATACAGACTGGACGGGCCATTTATGCCTTGTGGAGCAGGAGAACTGCAGGCGGCTGAACTGCTCTTCCAGCTCCACTGTGGAAATAGGTCTTCAATAAGGAAGGTAGATGGAAGGAACAGAAGTGAAAGTGCACACTGTTTTCCTGCATGGGAAGGGTATCTATCACAGCGGTTATATTCTATGAGCCATTCCCCTTTGATGTTTTAGTCACACACAATAAAAATTCTCTTAAAGGAACTGACCTGGAGGTCTAAACAAAACTGGAATTATTTGGTCTGTATCTGGATGCACACTAGACTTGAGAAAAAGAAAAGGAAAAAGGAAGAAAGCAGAGATTAGACCAGCATCTTTGCCATGCTTAAATAATAAAGAAAAATAGTAGATTTGTAAATCGTATGTAAACTTACCAGGCTGAGCAGGAAGGCCTGTTTCATCTAAATAATTTGAAAATTAGATTAGTAATCAAGTTGCAGAAGATGCTGAAAAAAATTGTTTCTGAAATTATTATAGATACCATTTTTCCAACAACTCACATTTATATGGAGTATACTATATATATTATATGTATAAATATATATTATTATCATCCTTATATTATTTTCTCTGTGAAATTTTTCCCCACATACTCATGGCTGAATATAATTTATTCATATTCCATGTGCTAACAGCACCAAAGTACACACTATGGCAGAACAGAAAGCATTTTTAAAAAGTTAAGCTAGTAGTACATAGAAATAATAAATAGAAATAAGCTAGCAGTATATATAAATAGAAAACAACCAACTCTTAAATATGGTCAAAAGCCTAAAAATCTTTAACAGCCCGAGTACTAAATGTCATGTGCTATAGATGAGTCCTGATGAAAYCAAAAGGAATCCTCTAATGAAACAAGGATTTAGCACAATCTTCTGGCAATTCTCTGAGTAGGTTTCCCATCCAAGTGCTGCTGCTACCCAATTTATGAGGTGTGGGACCCGATCAGCCTGCACTCTACAGAAYGACACAACATAAAGTTTCAAATGAGCTCAGTATGGATTTTGTACATTATTGATTATTTATCACTTACATTACCTAAASTGGTATCAGGCAGGCTCAGAGCAACAATTACTAGAGTGATTTGAGGGTTCCTTTTAAACCCAAATGACGAGACATGCCAATGAGTATTTTTCAGCATGATAAAATTGAAACTTGGCATTGAAGTTACCAGCCATCCAAGGAAATTCTTCTCAGGTTCACAGATTAGGAATCTCTGTGGTAAAGAGCTTTTCCAGTGTTATGCCTTGTACCTATATCTCAGTATTCTTCCTACTGGATCTTTCCAATATCACCTATTTCAGCCATGAAAGAGATTCCAGTATTTTCTATGAACTGCACTCCAAAATACCTGATCGTTGTAAATGGGCTCACTAAGGGTCTGTCCAGTGCTTTGTATGGATAATCTGCTGTTTTTTATTTCTTTCTACATGTAGGAAAAAGAAGGAAAGAAAAAAAAAAAAAGTCAGATTTAAAAGACTGTCAGATTTTAAAGCAGACTTAAAAAAAGGTGCACATACTCAAAGATAACAGAGCTGTAACCCAACACGGCTTTCACTGTGGATACTCTACGTAAAAGGCAGCTTCCCTCAGGAGAACTTGCGAGATTACTTGACTTTTCTTTGGGGAAAGGTTTTCTTTCGCAACAGTCTAACTTAACTCAAGGAGAAATGAATTAGGGATAGATGTCCAAGGCTGTGAATGCATTATAAAAGTTTCTTGAGAGTGTTTACTCACACGAACACCTTTATTATTTATACATACCCRAGCATRTACATATATATATACACATATACCATATACCATATATACATATACCATATACCTATATGTAGACAGACAACATACTGTGTGACACAGAAATTCCCATTTGCACACACTTTGACTGTATTATTTTGTTTTAACTTCACTCTCTCCCTTATAAAGAGAACCAAAAATGCTTTTAGCAAACCAATCACCAACTCTTATTCCGCATATTTTTTTCCTGTTTTCCCCAATTAAACTCCATAGAAATATAACTACACAAAAACATACATCTTCCACGGGAGTTTGCTTTCACTCGTCAATCCCTGAGGTTGAGAAACTTTAACTTTACGGCAAAAGTGTTCTCAGTAAGTTGCACTGTTAACAGCAATTGCTGTAAATGGTGTAACTGCTATTTTTGGTATATTTGGGGTAATTTTTGGTGCTGCGTGTTCCCCGCCGGGGGAGTCCCCGTGCAGTCCCGCGCAGTCCCGTGGCCGAGGTCCCGCGTGGGTCCCCACATCGGCCCTGCCCGAGGCTGCAGCTCCGCACCGCGTGGGCAGGTGCCCGCGCCCGSAGCTAACGCGCACACGGGTGGGTCCAAGGGCCCGCAGCGCCGCCCGCGAGCACACGAGGGGACCCGGGCCCCGCCGCCAGCTCTGCACTCACCGAGGGCTGCAGCAGCAGCAGCGGGTCCAGCACATCGGCCCAGAGCCGGAACCTCTGCAAGAAAGACTGCGCACAGCGTGACGAGAACCGAACCGAACCGAACCGAACCGGGCCGGGCCGGCCTCGCGCGCCGCCCTTACCCGTCCCTGCGCCCGCCACAGCCGCAGGTTGGGGTCCATGGCGGCCGCCCGAGCGCGGCGGGCAGGAAGGGCCGCGAGCGGCGCGGGGCGGGCGGGCGGCCGCGGCGCCGCCGCCTCTTCCGGCAGCGYGGGGAGACGAGGGCAGCGCTGCGGCTGCCTCCTTCCCTGCGCCCGCGTGGATCCGGTGCTCAAGGGCACGGAGGTGCTGCGAGCGCCCAGAGGAGGCCCGCGGGGCTGCAGCTCGCGGGGAGCGGCCGGGGAGGCGGCTCTGTCCGGAGGAGGCTCCCGCCGAGCTCACGGCGCTGCTGCTGCCCCAGAGGAGGCTGCAGGGAGAGGGGACGGTCTGTCCTGCGGAATAACTGCCGCGGGACAGGAGGAAACGGCCTCGGGCTGCGCCAGGGCAGGGGCAGGATGGATATCAGGGAAAAATCTACATGGAAAGAGAGGTGAAGCCTTGGAGAGGGCGGCCCAGGGATGTGGCAGTCACCATCCCAGGCAGTGTGCAGGAAAGGGGAAGCTGAGGGACCCAGGGACATTGAGGAAAGGCGAAGCTGAGGGACCCACAGATGTTGAAGAAACGTGTAGTTGAGGTACCCAGGCACGTGGTTTACAGGCAGGGTGGGGACAGGGCTGCAGTTAGACCTGATGCCCTTAAAGGTGATGCCCTCAAAAGGTCTTCCAACCATAATGACTCTGATTCCCCAGGGGGCAGGAACAAGGTTCGTAGGAAGGAAAACCCAACACGGCTGCAGGTAGCTAGAGTTAAGATTTATTGGTGGTTGGGCACCTTGAGGGATATGCAACGCTGCCTTCAGGCAGTACCAGCTGGTTATTAACTTGTTCTGGAGGCAAATTCAAGCAAATTAGTTATTTGAGCGAAATCAGACTCTCACTAAGGTCTAGGATGTACCCACAAGTGTTAGAACTTTAAAGCCATGCAAGCAAAACATAAGCTCTTCGTGCTTGTTAACATCCCTCCTTTCTCTGGTGCTGTATCCAGGACTATATGTGGGGTGAATATGGCAGGTATACATTCATTTCAAGTTATACACTCAAGTTATATTCACCACATGCGGAAAAAMTGAGGGTTGCTCTTGCTTGTTACATTCACCCTTCCCCTGAGAAGTGCATTAAAAACAAGTCATGTACCAAATGTGTCTTCTGTATTGCACACGCTGCCTTTTCAAGCTGCTATTACAGAATTCCATCTTTTCTGTGATGGGGAAAATCTCTGATCCAAGGCTAGTTAAAAAAAAAAAAAAAAAAAGAAGAGGAAAACCTAGTGGAAGGCAAACATGCTCTGTGCATTTCTCCCACTCAATATGACAACTATTGGCTACAGAAAATCATGAAAATGAAGTTGCCAATGGAAAGGAAAAAAAAAAAAGTCAACCTTTTCCACCTTTCTCCTAAAACAAGACAAAGGATTCTGTAAATGTTTTTGTATTTAATTTTTTAAGCATGAGGAAATTAGGACCTTTATTTTTTTTTTTTAAATATTCAATAATCACAGCTTCTTTCTTAAGGTCTTCAGCAACTTCTCAGTGAAGTTGCATAAAATAACATCATCAGTTACTACAAACTTTTTCTGCATATTTGAGTGCTTATGTATGCACTTTCTCAAAATATTCCTTAGACGCTTCTGGACTTGGTTTGATCTGTCAAGAGAAAAAAAAAAAAAGAATTGTGTTGTTATATTCTTAGACAAATCAATCATGGATTTAACATTTTATGCAATGGAAAAAACACATACTTTATTAAAAGCATTGGATTATTTCTGGTTCTCCACTCATTTGAAATAGTAAAATGAAAGTCTGGAAGACGCACAAGCTCCTACTTGCGACTTTTAAATATATGACACTATTTCCTGCTGAATAGCAGGGCCTTAAAGAAGTAAAATTCCAAGGACAACTAGTGGAAAATGCAAGTCAAATTGGAAGCTTTGAAAACAATCTTTATCTTCTGAGAAGAAAGTTGCTGATTTTCTTTTAGGAATCATACTTTTAATATAACACAAATAGACCTAATTGTTCCAACACGCATAACCTTCAGATTTAGACTACTTTATTCAGCCAAGCAGCTCACACTCAAGGTGTTCTCAGCTCTTTGGACGCAGGAAGGAAGCTATGGCAGTGCCTATATTTAGAAAAGTGGTATTTAGCTGACACTCACTGTAGGGGAGTCTGGAGTCCAGTTTGCTGGGCAAACCTCTCCGTGTGTTTCCACGTACTGGAATGCTTTCACCAGGCGGAGGGTCTCTTCCACACTGCGGCCCACAGGGAGGTCGTTGATGCTTAGATGCTTGATGATTCCATTAGGATCGATGATGAAGAGACCTCTGTAGACGAGCAAGAATTGAGAGTGCAAATCATGTTCCAAGAGCAAGCTTATCTGTCAGGAATAGCAATATAGCACTGTGTTTGTTAGTGCAGTGATCAAAAGCAAAACCAGTCTGTTTKTATTGTGATACTGAAAAGCAAGCATAAAGACCATGAAGCCAAGACAGCCAGAAAGGTAAACAAGGCAGAACTTCTAATTCCCTCTATATTTCAAAGTTAATAGCTGGCATCCTTCCTGTGTCTTTTTGGTTAATAAGGAAATCTGAAGTTACTGATTGAAGAGTTGCTTACACATTAAACTACTAAATTAATTCCTGTGACATATAAATGCTCGTGAAAACTGAAGGCCCATGTTAGACCCTACTAACATGCTGAATTTAACTTATTTTTCAACAAAGAAGCACCAGAAGTCCTTTCTAGCAAAGAAGCTGCTCAGTAATGAAGTGGAAGAACAGGACAGAGAAACCTAGAAATCACTCTTGTTCTTGTTCAGCTCTGAAGGCAAATTTGAAGCAATCCTYGGTGGACTTTTACCACTCTGTCCCTAGAGAACCAAATGAAACAATCTCTTTTTTTTTTCCCAGGATACAAGAAGTCCTTCTCTACCAGATATCTGTAACTAGAATTCTCTGAACACTTAAAAGAATACTCCCATACTTTAGGGCTGGTAGCTGGTATAGTCACCTTCTCATCTGCAGAGATCAGAAATTAGACATCTCCAATGGACTTCTACCCCCACCACCCATATTTATCAGGGATCACTATTTACTTTTAGTATTTCTATGGTGGGAAGTATAAATTTCATTATTCTAGAGAGCTGTAGGATTAACTCTAGTGGCCTCCAAGACTCTAGCTTAGAAACTTATGACAAGTTTAGATGGTCTCTCTACTTCCAGGAGAAAAAAAGTGACAGGAAGGGGGAAGAGAAGGAAAAGAGAGTTATTAGTTCTGAAAGGCCAAGAAATGYTCTTCTACCCTACTCTCCTTTCCCTTGGTGTGTCATGGAGTTCTCCCATTCGCTCAGATGAGAACAGCTGACTACCTGTGCAGATGTACCAGAGAAGGCTGCAACCGTCCCCAGCTGTGCACTGATGAGTATGTTCCCTTTTCCCAGAACGGGATCAAGAGTTCTACAGAACAGACACTTCATAGTCTTCAGGAGGAGAGAGCACAGCCTATGCTCTTTTAACCTGCCTCGTGTTAGCACAGAGAGCAGCAGTTGTGCATTACCGTAGCGCTATGCCAGGTCCTTCGAGCAGCACACCGTAGTCACGGGAGATTTGTTTTGTGAGATCTGACAGAACTGGAATATTCATATGGCCCAAGCCGCCGCTCTAGTGAAAACACAAGATACCATTTTATCACCAAATAAGATTATCCTTTAGATGGCTGGATTCAGTGCTCTTGAAGATATATTAACAAGAAAACAAAACCCACAACCAAAACAAACAAACAMACACATGTATTCCATTTGCACCATGAAGGAAGCCATACAGGAGAAGCACTCGGGAACGCTTGATCTGTTTKGAACATTCATTTTTTGTTTGTTTTTTTGCTGAGTGCTTTAGGATTGCTTACTTTGGTGGCAAAGGACTAAGAAAATGAATACTCAGAAGGATTAGGATTTCCTTCGTCCCTCGCAAGAGCTTTGAACATAAAGATTTCTATTGCATATGAAAGTGCTCAAAATGAAAGTGGGATGAACATGGTGAGGAGGGATGGGAGAACATTTATAACAGACAAAACACCACTCACCAGCACCCATACCAAATGCGTCAAGACTGTGGCTGTTCTTTAATATTTGTATTTTCTTTTGAATCTACTTAAATAATATTTAGTGAGCCAACCAAAATCTGAGTTTTGCAACATATTGGAACAGTTAGAGATAAGCTCCCTATCCTTGAAACACAAGCAGAGTTTGTTAGCTTTTCTATTCCTGGCCTCATCAGTGAATCGTTGTGTAACCTCAGTCACTGAGACCCTGAGCCTGCAAATGCCTGTCTGCAGCAGCCTCCTCAAGCACAGGGCTTTGGTATCTGAGAAACCAAGGCCTTAACTTCTCCAGGTTTCAGATTTCCATCTACAGCACTGTGGAATTCTTTCTATTCCTTGCAAAACCCTTTGCTSTGTGTACATGAAACAACAGGCAAGTGGTGTATACTTAACTGGTTTCATACAAGGCATGAAGTCAGTCCATAATCACATTTTAGAGATTTAAACAAAGCATGTGGAAAGCTAATTACTCTGATTGTCTCATGGATTTGATGTGTCTTGGGTGAGCCAAGCTCTCCTGTATGGTACAAAAAGAAGCTGCCATGTGCTTACAGTATCCTCATTGGATCATGACCAGCTCTGCTGTTGACCACATGGTCCCGGGGCAATAACTGATCACACAGGAGCTTCTGCACCTTCCTGAGACATTCCTGATTTCCTAAACAAGCTAGTGAGGTGATTTACATTATCCCGAGTACGGATTCATATATTTTAGGAAATGGAAACAACTGTTCTCCAGTAAGAGCTGGTCTTTGCTATCAGTTGTTTCCCTGTAGAAAGTAGAGGACGTAAAAGTAGAACCACTTCAGTAAATAGCAGTTAATAATACAAGTGTTCTGACAACACTTTTGTTTTCAGTCACCAATGCTGGTTATTAGAAACAATGATTACTAAACCAGCTGCTCATTATTTTATCTCATGCTAACACATAACGCATCGGCTGTAACAAGCACCTCAGACAGCAAGATGTCCACCGAATATTCATCCTGGGGGATAAACATCTTTATGTTTATGATATATGATATACAAGATATAACCTCTAGGACTATGAAAACAGGAAAACAAAGACAAGACAAAACAAAAACAACAAAATTATGGAAGAAAAGATCAGGAAAAAGATTGAGGTCAGCATTGATTAATTTTACCTCACATTAGTCACTCAGACTAGGTAGTGACTGTCTATTTATCAAAACTACTGTGTGACTGTGCATTCAAATCTTCTTYGGAGCTATTGTAAACAATAATAAAAAAGAACAAAAGAAAACACAAAGAGCTGCCCAGTTCCTACCTTTCGTGGTGTATTTATCCAGGCCAGATGGCAGAAGTGCGAGTCCACAGAGACCGCAACCACCTCACAGTTCACATCGTGGAATTCGTTGGCTTTGTCACTAAACGCTACAATCTCYGTGGGGCACACGAAGGTGCTGGGGGGACAGAGGAGCAGCCATGACGCCTCCGCAGGGCTGGGGGCGGCCGCCCACGTTCGCCCAGGCCCGGCCTATCGCCTCGCGCACCCGGCCCAGCCCCGGCGCTATCAGCCCGGGGCAGCCGCGCGCCTCCCCACGCGAGCCCGGCCGCGCGGCGCCGGGGCCGCACTCACAAATCCAGCGGGTAGAAGAAGAGCACGAGGTATCTGCCCTTGAAGTCGTCCAGGCTGAGCTCCTTGAACTGCCCCTGCACCACGGCCGTGCCCTTGAAGGCGGGCGCGCGCTGCGTGACGGCGGCCGCGGCCCGCCAGGCGCCTGCGGGGCACAGC
>NW_020455976.1:8632351-8637606 GCF_003342845.1 Nothoprocta perdicaria
GGGAAGGGGAAGGCGAAGGGGAAGGGGCGGGAAGGGAGGCGGCCCCGCGGCGGGGCCCGCGGGACGTGGGCGGGACGGGAGGCTCGCGGCGCCGCCGGCGGCAGCGCCTGGGCCCGGCCCGCGGGACGCCGCTGCCGCGGGGGCTCCTCTGTTCGCCACGGGGCTGTCTCGAGCAGAGGCCCTCAGCAGCACGCGCCCTGCCGCAGGGCGCGGGTTTGGAGCGGCACAAGCAGCCCTACAACCCAGACTGTGAAAAATAAAACGCTGGGAAAGTCTCCCAAAGCGTGTGCTGAACTGTACCCCCCAAATCTTGGGGCCTCCGTGGGTGCTGCATCTTTAGTACCTACTATCTGTGAGCTTGGTCCTGTTGCTCACCCGACTGGCATGATGGCCTGGGCGCTTCTGCACTAGCAAGGTCTGCGAGCCTCTAAAAGAGGATAATTGCACACAGTCTGCCTGAAATCGGTCCCTAGACAGTTCCTAGTACATCTAGGAGCTGTTTGGGACAGTGTCTAGTCTCTACACAGTCCAGAGATACCTAATCCAACCTTCCTGCTCCAGCAGGGACACYCAGAGCRYGGGGCACAGGRTGGCATCCAGGCGGGKTTGGAAGACCTCCAGAGMAGGAGACTCCACAGCCTCCCTGGGCAGTCTGTGCCAGGGCTCTGTCACCCTCACAGCRAAGAAGTTCTTCCTCATAYGGAGATGGAAATTCCTATGTTGCAATTTTTACCCATTGCATGTTGCCCATGGCCACCCCCGAGAAGAGTTCGGCCCMTTCCTCCCCACATTSTCCCCTCAGGTACTTACACATTTTATCACCCCCCTCTAGGCTCTGCCATCCAGCTCAATCCACCTCACTGTCCACCCATCTAACCCCTATTCCTGAGCTGATATATGTTTTTAACAAGATGTGTATGTGTGTGCACACGTGCAGCAGCATGCAGCTACTCAGCTATCAGACCTGGAGTTAATGAACCTTAGCTGTTCCTTTCTTCACTTCATTAAGGGAAACCTGAAGGTGTGAGAGACAGTTCAATTCTGACTCTTGTGGATGAGCAAGGAGGGGTGGCACATGCAGAGGGAAGGAGCCCTGTCCCTCAGGGATGTGTCCTCAGTGCGGTGCAGTGAGGTTCTCGGTGGCACTGCCAAGGTGCGCAGGGGGGCTGTCAGCAGAGCAAGGAGAAGTGGAGCTGGGCAAAGGAAGTGTCCTGAGCCTGGTCTGAGCCTGGTCTGCTGGAGGAGAGTGCAAGGAAACATCAACGGGTACTTGGGCCGGTTCCCCGCARAGCAGCTCAGGACGGGACCTCCGTGTCCATGTGTCCTGAAGTGGTGCATCCCGTCGAGGCAGGACGTGAGCTCAGCCRGCGCCTGGCTCACGTCCCCCTACGGACATGGCCATCACAGCAGTTCCTTTCCCTCGCGCATGGGAGCCGTATTGTCGCCACAAAGAAGGGCTATTGCGAGCATTTCCTGAGGATGGGGGTCTCACCCACGGCTGGCTAGTCACCATTTCTAAGTGGATATATTCTGAAACGCTTCTCTCTCCCTCCCCCCTAGCCCCACCTGGAAAGTTGTATTTGTTTAAAACTCTTTGTTTGAGCACTTGGCTTGCAAGTGGGGAAGTATTGCTCATGCTTTGTTATGAAGGTGGCATTGCTCAGT
Organism: Nothoprocta perdicaria; assembly: GCF_003342845.1. NCBI lineage: Eukaryota > Metazoa > Chordata > Aves > Tinamiformes > Tinamidae > Nothoprocta > Nothoprocta perdicaria. The sequence continues at coordinate 8,634,017 of NW_020455976.1, forward strand.
TTCCCAGACYTCTGGGCAACAGCTTGAGCTCCTGCTATTAAACAGGGGGGTCATTTTCCATTTTGTTTTTAAACCAGGTGTCCCTTCAACTCGAACACGACCCTTGTCACTGCCAAACTACACCTGGCAAACGGGTTGCTCTTTCTCCTCAGCTCCAGCTCTGGCAAAGGCTAGAGCAGCAGCTAAGCCTGGTTCTTCAGATGGTCTGGAGTTCAAAATAAACCTTCCAAGCAGTGTCCAAGCATCTTCCAAGATGTGCCCGTCTTTCTCAGTACTTGGTTTTCTGCATCCACCTCCTCCCAYGATGACAGGCTGGTTCCTGCTGGAGCAGCGCGAGCTCAGCAGGACATGGACACGCTGGAGCTGGAGGGGCTTGAGCCTTCCCACCTGAGCCAGTGACACCTGAGGTCAAGGGGAGACTTCCCAGGATTTCAGCAAGCTTTAGGACAGAACTTAGTGTGTATCATTACAAGGTGCAGGGCAGGGGAGCGGAAAACAGAAGATGTAGATTTGGGGTTAGACTAGGCCGTTTAGCAGCTTGCTGCCACTTTGTGCCTTTTTTTTCTCTACCTAGGAATAATTAAATTGGCCTTTCTACCTACAGGCTTTGAGATTTATTGATAAAAAAATAGCTGCCTATCGTGACCATTATTGTTTTGTGAGAGCTAGTTCTTAAAAGCTTTTTGAAGCATCATCACGACAAAGTAACGAAGGTCTTGCACCTCYGGCCCTGGGTCTCGCGGGTGCCGCTGTCTCACTGACGCACCGCTTGGTACTGGTACCACTGCGGGGAAGAGGCTGCCGGGCTGGCTTTGCTCTGGCCTGCGGCACACAGAAAAAGTGGATTTTGTGAATCTTTCCCAAACCATTTCACATGGAAGAAGTTCTATTGAAAAGCAGAGAAACCAAAGCCCAACTAAATAAATAAATAAATAAATAAGAATCACAATATTTTTAAGCCTCTCTCTTTTATTTTCTTCCAAAATCGATTCTATATATTTGAATTTCTTCAAAATTGGTTCTATATATGATTCAGATTATTTTTTCGCCTTTTGCTCCTACCAAGACAGAAAAAAATATCTATGTTCCTACCCCGCTACGCTGCCTTTGAGTCTGTCAGCTTGAATGTYTGAGCTTCCCCAAAGCTCTGATAAGAGCTTCCCCAAAACCTGGAATAAGAAAGTGCAGGCACTCTGTTCCAAGCAATGGGCTGGACTCGTAAATGTCCTCAACAGCCTCTTCCCCCTTCTCTCACACTCGCACTTACACTCACACTCACAGAGAATCTGGCTGCCTCATTAAACCAGGTGTGAACATGGGCTGAAGTACAAGGACTATGTGTGCACAAGAGAAAAGGAACAAATAAATGTACCTGTACCTAATATATTTTGTTGTTGTTGCATTTGTGAACCAGGTGTGCCAGGTGACACAGAAATGGAGATGTCCATTGGTCCAAGGAAGTCATGAAGTAGCCTGCTAATGTGTAGTGAGTTTTGCAAAGTCCAGTTGGTGGATTTTAAGACAAGTAGGTCTGTGCAACAAACCCCTTGTGAGTGCCTGGCTGGCCATGTACATGACAGGGTCCATCCATCAGAGCCTCGTGCTGGAGCAGGGCTTCGTGATGGGTCACTATCCGATTTGGACTTAAAAGAGCCACCATGAGGACTCGTCTTGATTTCAGTTTTCACAATATGTGTGGTGATARTGAACACAGATCCTTCCCTGTCCTAGTGCACTAAACTAACTCAAACTTGCTGGAAAAASGTTTATCTTGTTAAATACTACAAAAATCATAAAGAAAAGCATTGCATGATGTGCTCTTGGCAGAGCCATCAGGAGACACTAGGTAGGACCTCAGAACACCACAAAACTCTTCTATGATTTGCTCAATAAAGCTTGGTGCTCAGCGGTGCTCTATAAACATCCATSAATGACCGAAGATAAGAGGGCTCCAGAGCCCTTTTCCTGTCCCTTGGGACACTCTGCTCATGTGACACCTAAACAGGTGGAAGAGAAGCCTCAGAGCCCTCAGGTGCATGTGCTGACATGCAAGTGCTTCACAACCCCAGTTCCCACCCTGCTTTCTGTTTGCACGCCCATATGGGAGTTGCACGTGAAACATGGTGTGTGCTCCCTGTGAGGCCTCAGGCGAAGGTTAAATCCTGCCCTTCTGGGAAGGAGCTCCTGAGATGTGGGAAGCATGTGGAGATCCCACTGCTGCCAGCAGAAGCCAAGACCGCTCCTGCAACAAGCGCTGCACAGAACAGGGAGCAAGGCACGTGCACAAGCCGTATTTTGTGCCTTGTCTCCTAACTCCAGGATTTGGGTTGTTTTTCTCCATGCAGGTCTCCTCACAGTGTGGCTTAGCAATGGAAAAATGTCCATCCTTCCCTTTGGAAAGAGGACATAATGCAACCTTCCCTTTGGCTGCGGGTAACATAAGGAGGTTGTGTGCAGTACGGGGCGTAGCTGTATCTGTAACACCAGGCACGGGGTGGCCCTTGTGACAACTGTGAGTGTCCCCATGGGCAGGGTGCGATGCACAGTTGTAACCTGGGTGCCATTCGAGCTCTTCACAAGCACCGGTCCTCGYTCGGCAGCGGCCGGACAACAACACGCAGGGCAGAGCCTCCTCGGGAACCTCAGCCCTGCGCGGAGGCTCTGGTTTCCAGGAAGCAATTTTTTTCCCTCAAGAATTATTCAATCAGGGAAAAATCTTCCGGTACTTACAGACACAACGGCTGCTCTATAGGACTTGGCATTGCAAGGCAAGTAACCACAGCACAACGYGGCCTCCGGAGGCTGAGCGTTCACTGCAGGGACAGGGGAGCAAATGGGGAAGACTGTGCGTAGCAGTGTCCCCTGCTCCGATTGCAGCCTCCAGAGCTCCAGCCTTTCACACTGAATCACGTGGAAAAGGCATCTATTATAGCACCTTATCCTAATGTCAAGGGTATTCTTCATTAAACAAAATGAGAAATTCATCTCATTTATTTCCTCTGTTCAGAAAGCCGGTTTTAGGACACTGCAAATCTTTGTTTTCCAAGTCACTTCTGCCCAGATGTAGAAAAAAAGTATGGTCGGTATAATTAAACACAGAATTAAAAAATAAAAAGCATAGTGACCGTGTTCTTACAAGAAGCTGCGRGGTAATTTGATTTGTTTTACACGGAGCTGATCAGTGCGGATACTGATAGAGTTGGCGAGAGCTGCTCTGGCTCCTCTTTCCGTGCCCGCCCTGCTCAGTGTTTTATTGATCTTCCTTGCCAGGAAAATCAGAATCGCAGCGACAGGAGCTTGTCCTGTGCAAGGGAAATCAGCCYGTATTGCAGCGCAGTGCTTAAAAACCAAAACCTTTGCACGAGCTTAATTGGGAGGGGGGTTTAACAACACAACGCTGGTACGGAGGGGTTTCTTGCAGTCCTGTTCCGGTGTCTTGTATGGAGGGGTTTCCTGCAGTGCCACGCGTGTTCTAGTGTCTCATTTGTGCTTATCGGGATAACCCCCTTGCCGGGATAACCCCATTATCGGGATAACCCCCTTGCCGGGATAAACCTCTTATCGGGATAACCCCCTTGCCGGGATGACCC
>NW_020455976.1:8638681-8646238 GCF_003342845.1 Nothoprocta perdicaria
CGCGCAGCGTCCGCGCCCTGCCCCGCGCAGCGTCCGCGCCCTGCCCCGCGCAAAGCCGCGCTCCGCAAAGCCGCGCTCCGCAAAGCCGCGCTCCGCAAAGCSGCGCCGCGCTGCTCAGTGCCGCGCTGCCCTCCGCAAAACCCGCTCCGTCCCCGCGGCGCCCCGCAGCACGTCCCATGGCTGCAGCATCCCTGCCAGCGGCGACTCTTCCCCACCACCGTTGCCCCTTATTTATTATTATCATTATATGTCGATTTTAATCATTTGCGATATTTTTTCAAGCCTGTATTCAAACTTCCATGGCCTGAAACACTTGCTGGAGTGAGCGGGTTTAGTCGCTGCGCGTAAAGCCTGCAGGGTTTTCCTTGCGCTGCGCTCGGAGAGCCTGGAAGCGGCCGCTCCGGAGGCCGGCTGGCTGGCTTCGGCCTCGCTCGCTCCGSAGGCTCCGCAAGCCGAGCCCAGCAGCGCTGGCTTGATGGAGCCCTTCTAAAGTGTCCCCCTGCGGAGCRATCCCTCTGCATGGGAGAGAGCTCGGACTGTCCCGCCGTGTTTGTATAACTCCTAGGCTGTTGAACTCGCAAGGTTTGGCTAAGGGCTAAAGTCCTGACAACCCCCGGGGGGGCAAAACACTATAAATAATAAGGGCAAAGGTGTTTAAGCAGGTCAGGGGGTCCCAACTTTCTGCTTTCAAATGGAGAATTACTATTTTTCTCTTGAGATTTACTGTTTTTCTGTTGCCTTCTTATAATACTGCTTAGGATGCGGCTGTCACCGGCAATACAGCACTGCTTTAGATTTCAAAAGGCTTTAGGAATAGTTCAAAGGATGGTGTTAATTATTGCTCTGCAGTCATGCAGTTGTTGTATGTTGGTTTCCGAGAGCCAGTATTTTCCAAGTCACTTTTAATGTGCCCCTCTGTTTTATGGTGTTTTTCTACCATCCTCAGCAGGGGGGTAACAGTGATGCTGTGGAAGAAAAATAGAGAAGCTGTCAGCTAGAATTCAGAACTTCTTCAGAATTTCTCTACACTGTATTCCAACTTTTATTTTATCTATGTATGAAGTTTCAACAATGTTTTTTGAGRCCTGGTGCTTATTTTTAGAACATTTTTTTGACCAAAGGTTTTTTTTTGGAAATGAGGAATAACTTAAAATCAAGTACCTGACATCACGAAGCCATGGGCACTAATGTCTGAATCACAGATGCCTCCAAGGCTTTAGTTATCATTAGCCTCTAAGAGTGAAGTATTCCTAAAATTTGAAAGGAATAATGCAAGTGAATGCTTTTGCAGATGAGGAGGCTGCAGATGAGGAGTGTATTGAACACCAAGAGTGAAAACAAATGAGTCTATCAGGGGTTATGGTACCTAAAAATAAGCTTGCTCCTGTTCCTACAGGCTCTGGGGGGAGATTTAGCCAGGCCAACCTGTAGCAAAGCAAAGTATATGCATGTGTGTTTCCACTTGTTAAGTCAAAAGTAATATCCATATTAGCTCAATTATGTGGTTGTTAGTGGCTGCAATGCGATATTGAGCGTCGGGAGAAGCAGTAATGGGATCCGTTCTGCAGCCTTGAGTGGAAGCAGAAGTTTTAYCATGACTGCAAGAGGAGCTAAAGCCAACGTCGCTGCTGAAGGGCGCAAGTTCGAACCAGCATCAAAGGAAAGTTCAGGTCAACCTGCAATGTTAAATGCAGCAGTGAGGACCTTTGTGAGGGCCCTAGGAGGTGACCTGAGTGACCACCACAAACATTTTCTAGCAAATATTGGTTGTTTAAATTTTGCAACTCATTTGCTTTGGCCCAGATAAGTCTTTTTTTCTTTTTTTTTCTGCTGTCACTTGTTCYGTAGTGAATTAATTTTACTAAAGCAACCGCAAATGCAAAGTGGTTTTTTTTTTTCAGCAGAAATATTGGTAAGCAAATTTCCTAACCAACTATGCAAATACTTTCACCAGAATATTCTTGATTACAATGAGAAGCACACCCAGAAACAACCGACACCGTGTGATGGCAGAACAACCTTCTTTGAGCAACCAAAGCAATAAGTGCACTTTACATAGAAAAACTCATTTCATCGAATAATTTCTAGTAGAGAATAAGTTTCAGGAATTCTCCATCTGTTTGCAGATCATGAAGTATTTTGACACARAATCACATATAAGTTACTTGTACTCAAAGTCTTAACAAGTTAAATATGGGAGTTTTATTGCATTTGAAAGTTATTTTCAAATTTATTAGTAATAAATTTATGCTGTTTCCTCAATCATCAACTCTTGGATGTAAAATCCCATTGCACAAATTATCAAGCCCTTTCAAGACTGAATAAAAAATACATTTGCTTTAATTATAAAAGGAGAAAGCAATCAAGTAGCAACCGAATAGGTATTTGGGACCATCCTTTGTTGTCCGAGGAAAAGAATAAGCAGAGAAGGGAAGACAAGAGAGATGAGAATCTTTAGAAGGGAAATTACTGCGATTGCAGGCATTTCAGATTGAGTAAGAAGCCCTAAATTTTGAAGTGGTGAAACACTTTTCTGGATCTCTTCATTAGCCTTCTTGCTCCTGAGTCTCAGCAATCATGTCTTAGAAACAGAATCAGTACAGACCCGTCACTGAGGGGAATGCCCAAGGTGCTAGGAGTGAATCTGGGTTTGTGAATGAATCCRGACTCAGTTTCCTGGTTTCAGGGCATAAAACCGGAGCAGAGGCGGAAATGGGAGGGCAGAAGAGGGATCAAGGCCTGAGCATCTCAGAATTTCAGATGAGCTTGAAGAGCCCCAATACCAAGAAGCTTCAATAGTGCTTCGCACCATCCTTAGTCCACATCTCTACCAGTCAAAAGAAAGAAGGAGGCAAAAGGCAAGTCTTTGGGAGGCTGAGGACTGAATTATGACGTGCGTGTGCAGAACAAACAGTATGAGCAGTAAGGGTCACCAAAGCACAGATAATCTGGGGAGTCTTCTCCGTGATCTGCTACTTGCTAGCCATAAGGACATAGTCTTCCCTAGTATAAGGTGCCCCTTCTGGGCACGTGGATTTTCTTTGACTGCTTGAAACACATTTCAAAGCCCATATACAACTTGACTGTAGTAAGTTGCTAAATTCTTCACAAACTTGTTAAAAAACAACAAAAACAAAAGAGCAGACAGTTTTCATTCCTATGTACCCTTAAAATTTTAGTAACAGCTAAATTAGTCATCATGACTATTAGCGTTAAAATGGGCAATTTGGAAGATAAATTATTTTTTATTCTCAGACAGAGGGTTTCCAAAGTGTGGTTGCAATCTGGTAAAAGGAAAACAAAAGTTTTCAATAGCATTTTTCTTTTTTTCTTCTCTTATTAATTTTTCATTGTAGATATTACTAGCATTCTAAAAAAGCCAATATTTATGGKACTCAAACATAACCTTTATTCGACCTCATGAAAAAGGGCTACTCTATTTTTTTTTTTTTTTTCATATTCAGAATGTTTTAATGAGTGCATCCTACTGCCATATAACATGTGAAATGTGCCGGTCCTCCTATTGCTATATTTTTTTCTGGCCTGTGCAGGATGATTACAGGAGAGATTTGTGCATGTCTTCATTGGCAAAAGACTAGCAATAAATCCCAAACAAGCAGCCTGATTGCTTTCCAAGAACTTGGCCATGGAACAATTGGAAAAAGGGCACTAGAACAATGAAGAGCATATTTGAAGGAAAGAAGGTGACTACAGCGACAGCCAAAACCCCATGGAGAATATGATTATTGCAGCTCGACTTTGGCAACTTCATAAACCGCTGCTTCTGCAAGTAGAATCTGAAGTCCTGTCCTGTCTCCCTTGATACAAAAGCAAAAAGCGCTTTGTAGGGAAAACATTGTCTCTATAAGCAGAGGAAATTCGCGCACGAATTTTCTCCTCTGAGTTCAAGAGGAGCTTTCATCCCTGCAATATCAAAAAAAAATGGAATGGAATCACTTAATACTTCAAATGAAGCAGGGTGCTTTCAAGCTCTGGTTTAAAAATGAGATTCCTTTTCACTCATGTAACCATTTCTTTTTTGGAAAAAAAAAAAGACCCCAAAGTTCAGAAGATTTCATGATAGTCTAATAGAGGAAATTTGGGAAATGGGAATCTTGAGGCCTTTGTGAAAAACACATGCAAGTCTTCACGACAAGAAGATCTCCTTTTATTATTATGCTGAATTAATTCTGTAGCTATCTTACCTGGGCAGTGATGAGCACATTGGTTGGCATTTTAAAAAAATATTTTGTGCTGGGCTGTGATTGATTGTCAGGTTATTAACACATCAAAGCTATTAGCTAGTAAAACTGGTAGAATAAATATTACCTACAGGGGCTTGAATAGAGCGACTTCCATCTGCTCCATCATCTCCATGTGACTGCTTTCTTCAAGTGCAAAATAATAAATGTTAGGAAGAGACTGTCTATATATTTAATCAATATATTCCTTTYCTGAGGCTATAAGTTAGTGTTGCTAAAATTGCTCGTTTAGCAAAGAACTTTCAGTATTTACCGAAAATGCAGCATAAGTTTGTATCTGCATTTAGCTTTCTGTAGTAATTGTATATTTTTATATTCAAAGATAATTAAGGCATAAATGCCTGAAATGGGTGTTTTTAAGAGCGCTCTACCGGGCTGGCGACATTTGGACAGAACGTGCGTCTTTGTGATAAACAACTCTAGAATGAAAGCCTTAACCACAGGCATGGGCTCTACGCAAATATCTGTGCTTTTGTCACCTGTGCGGTGGTGGGTGGATATGCGCTGGCTCATTCTGAAAGCTGTGAAGAAAAAAAAACAGCTAAAGAGGAAGGTAGCAACCATTTGCTGTTACTAGGCCCCAAGGGTATGTTATACCTGTTCCAATGGCTGCTCTTGTTTTCATGTGTTTTATTTTTTTTCTTTTTTTTTTTTTATTTTTTTTCTGTGGCTTTGTGTTTTCCTCTTATACCTGCGGACAGTACAATGGGTTATTATTGATTTTGTTTTTTAAGAAAAGCTGCATGGTTTCGAGCTTACTTTTTTAAAAGATGATCTTCCTTTCCCTATCTTGCTTTGCTAGCTAGGAGCTGCTCATGGACTTATTTTTTTTCACAAAACCCAAAGGTGAGAGTCTGCATGCTGAGGACAACCAGCRGTGGTTCCTATTCCACTGCCCTATTCTTAAATGTTTTTGCCAATGGAATTTGGAGTGAGRTATCTAGCTCCTGCTCATCAATGAGGTTTTTTTTTTTCCCTGAGTGTTTAATTCAGAATGATGCTGCATGAATATGAATGTTCTGTGTGGCAGGGAATAAGATGAGAACCAATTGCTTCTCATTTTTACAGACACATGATCTGAACAGTAACAAGATGATATAATCGTAATATTTCTTTAAGACCACAGGAGGTGAAATTAAATTAAAAGACCAGGAAAATAAAGAATCCTGCAGTTTGATTACATTCAGCTATATTATCTTTGTAATTATTTTGCTTGCAGGGCTAAAAAAATTGTATCGTGCTTTATGAGAAAGATTAGACAGGGAACAAAAATTAAAGTAAATAAACTTTAGCAGAAATTATGTGTATTTTACTTCATTTTGCTTAAAAAAAAAATCGAGTTGCTAGTTTAAATGAAAAGACAGAGCAAAAGGCAGGTGAGGGGGAAGATGGATGAGGCTGAAGTCTCTAGAAATGGCCCAGATGCTTCTAGCTCATATAATGCTTCTCCAGATCTGTGAATACTACAAAGGATACTAACGAAAGGAGGGTGGCTGGCTGTGTTCTCGGGTGGAAATACTTCATTTGCAGTTGTCTTCTCAGCAGCGCAGTGGAGATTCAGATCTCATGTATGCGCCCTGTTCTGCAGTCAGGAAGGGGCCTGCTCTGAGTAGCTGTGTTGGTTTCTGGGGGGACTGCTTGGTGGGAGGAAGTGGAGCTTATTTGTGAGTGGTCTGCAAGACCGAAACCTTAGGAATCAGTCTGTTCTCAATGCTGGAGTTCTGTTCAAATCAGTGCAATTACTCTGATATAACCAAAGTGAAATGGATATTAGCTGCAGCTGGGAGCAGGCCAAGGCCTACCCTTGGCCTRCAAGGCCAAGCTGTCTTGTCTCTTAGACTTCAAACATCTTTTCTGCTGAGCTTTAAACAGTTTTGATATAAAAATTGCTCAAATATTGGGCCTTCTCCTTAAGGGAATTTGTTTCTACAGTCCAAGAATTCTTTGTGATTATTCTGGCGAAATTTTCTTTCTACAGAGCTCCTGTGAATTTTTGTTCTCTACTTGCTGTTTCTAATCAAGTAACATCTTAACCAAGTTTAACTGCTTTTGTTCTTTTCTCCTTCCAAGCTGTCCTTTCCAGTCAGCATGGACAGGCCTCCTCAGATTTCATGCAGTCAGTTTTCAGGCCAAGTTCATTCCAGACTCTAGCTCCCTAGGAGAGGGAGCTGTTGAGGAACTCATCTTGGGACAGGGGGAAGAGAAGGAGTTCCAAGTGCTGCAGGAAGAAAAGGAGATTCAAGACCAAAGGGAAGATATCCATGAGGATTGTTGAGAACAACACTAGTGAGATCCCAGTGACCTTTCTCCCTAAGAGCCCCTAGATAAGAACTAAAGAACTGACATCTTTAACGGGCAGATGAGCTGGGATGGATGCTAGGCTAGATCATGAGTTAACCAAGGTTGCCGACATATCTGGGAATGACTCTGCAAGATTTTTTTTAGTGCTGTTCATTGCTTGTCATTCTGATGTCATGGGTTCCTACTGATTTACTATCTGCATTGCTTTCCTTCCCACTCCCTCATAGGTTTTGTTTTGCGACTTACTAGAGATTAAAGCTTGATTAACTGAAAACTGAACCAAATTCATAGTGAAGCGTTTTCTGTCTTCTTTAGTTTTGGCTGTTACAGGAGAAAAAAAAATCATTGTTCCGAGTCTTCATGAAGTTGGTTGATCTTTGGCCAAGGAGAGATTCTAGTCATAATCACACTAGAAATCAATGGAGATGCTTTCTGTAGCGGATAGTCTTTCTGCTTGGCGTGGTGAACTTTTCGCCCACAGTGGAACAACTTGGGACAACTTGTCTCTTTTTTTTGAAAATGTTGAAAAGCATCTATTGGAATCCTGCAAGTTTTGCAGAGGAAATTTTACATGGTTAACACTTATGGAAAATTAATAGATTATGAACCTTAATCCTTTTACTATTAAAGGAAGAATAATTGCCCAATGCAACATTTGGAAGCAGTGAAAAAGCTTGCAAATGCCGAAGTTCCACATCTACATTTCATCTCTGCATCATGATTCTGTGTTTTCTAAGGGTGCCAAGTTATAAATCACGCATTGACTGAGAATCTGAGAATTCCTTATGAAGTACACATCTGGGAGAGTTTGTGTGCTTTGTTTGTTTCACCAGCAAATGAATTTTAGGAAGAATTATCCAGATGATTTGTGTGTGATGTAAGCAAGCTTCTCCCAAGGTTAGAGTACACCCTTCCCTTCCCTTCCCTTCCCTTCCCTTCCCTTCCCTTCCCTTCCCTTCCCTTCCCTTCCCTTCCCTTCCCTTCCCTTCCCTTC
>NW_020455976.1:8646578-8666216 GCF_003342845.1 Nothoprocta perdicaria
TTCCCTTCCCTTCCCTTCCCTTCCCTTCCCTTCCCTTCCCTTCCCTTCTTCTTTCTTTTTTAGAGGGGGAAGCTTTATGCCTTGAATATTAAGAAAGAATTGCTTCAGGAATTGTAAAGAAAAAAAAACTTTAGCTCTCATTCAGCGAGCTGGGAATGCAGGATTAAAGCATTGGATTGGAGGTCCTTTTTGCCATTTGTCATTACCTGATCCTGAATAGCAGCAACTGTCTGAAGAAAGACTGTAAGAGAGAAAGACTGTAAGAGACATGAAGAGAACCTACCTTCCCTAAACGTCTTCTCAGCCTTCCACTCTAGAGACTTCCTGAGCAGAAGGTGACTCTACACCTTTGTACTTAATAAAGGGATCTCTCCGTCATGAATTGGTCCTTTTTTTGACCACATTTTTAATGTTGGCCTCTGCATATTCCTGTGACAACGAGTTCYACAATGTAACAAAGGCATTCAAGCTTTCCCACATGTGTTGCTTAAGGGTATCTCAGTCAAAGTGTGACTTACATCTTGGAAACCTGGAAGGCAAACRCAGTGAAGATGTGGAAATGCCATGGGGGAGAAAGAAAGGAAATCATCCACAGAGCAGTCATATACTTTGGTTTAGACATGTCATTTCATTGGTTCTTCTCTTACCTCTGTCAGGGCATTCATGATTTTTTAACTTTATATCATTGCAACCATCTGTTTACACCTTAGCAATGTTTCTTTGGGCCAAAAAGTCCAAATAACCCTCCCTTTGCATCTTCTAGCTCCATATCATTTTGAAATGGATGACCAAAAGCGCACAGAACRTATGCACGTTGGGGACAGTGGCACAGAGACACTGACCGGTTGTACTTAGTGTCTTTCACAGTTGTTCTTAACTTGCTGCTTGTTTTTTCTTTTTTTCTGCCATCATTTAATGTTCACTGCTGGAACTGCTTGACAGCAGTATCAGAAATATGTCTCCTGAGCGGAGGTGTTTAAATTAGAGTCCATCATTTGGTGTGTATATGTGATTTGTTTTCTCTCACTTGCAGTACTGTGCTGTCTGACACAGAATTTCCTCTGGTATTTTATCTCCAAGTGATTCAATACTGCAGCCTCCTTTTGCTACTATTTGCAGGCTGTGTTTGTTAAAATGGTCCTGAAGAAATCTGTRCTGGCAGCAAATGTTGTCATCTTTCTATTTAACTCCTTTCCAGACCAGTTATGAATAGCCCGAATATTCCAGCTCCTGTTGTAAATCTCTCACACCCTACTAAGGCCTTGCTTATCTTGTCAACCACTACTGAGTCACAGGAGTGAATCCCCCAAACTAATTCAATTTTTTAAGAACCACTGGTGAGAGCTGCTCTAAAGTACAAGTGTACTCTATTGACCATTCGCCCTTCTACATGTTTGCTGATTCCTCAGATTCCTCAAAAAATGTCCATCAGATGTGTAAACATGAGTTTCTTAGAATCACAGAAGGAAACGATTTGGAAGGAACCTTGCGAGATCTTTAGTCCAACCTCCTGCTCAAAGCAGCGTCAACTCTGGGGTCAGGCCAGTTTGCCCAAGGCTGTAGTCAGTCAAATCTTGAAAACTTCCAAGAATGGAGACTGCGCRACCTCTCTGGGCAGCGTTCTTCACTTACCTTCACTGCCCTTGTGAAGACTTTCCAAAGCCTTGCAGTATTAGTGGCCAACTCTCCATTCTCTTAGTGCAGACCTTCTGGTCCTGTGGGYATTTGTGGGTAAGTTCACTCAAGTAATCTTTCACGTGCTGCTCGTAGATCATTTCATCCTTCAACTCTGCCTCTGAGCATAGAGACCTGGGAAGCCTTGTGAATGAAGAGAGGTGAACAAGGCCTTGAGTCTTTCTGCACAGCAGTCTGTTGCAGCCGCCACGACTTCAGCTTCACTGAGGAGCAAGAGGCAGTAGTGGTGGAAGCTGTGGAGTGCAAAATGTCATCACTGTTCAGTAACTTTGTAGKCTCATACATAGCTGAGCAAAGGTTGGAGGGACTCAGAGATGYTGCAGGCATTCAGTCATTGAAGGCACCCCAGTTTCTAGCATCTCTAGTGACCTGATAGGAACTTTTTAAACCTTCAGCATCGGTTTCTGATCTGGATGTACATCCAGGATTTCCCCTCTAATCAGTGGCAGAATTCACCTGTTGTTGGTTTTTGTTTTTGTTCTGTTTGTTTGTTTCCCTGCTYTTTCATAACTACATCAGACACGTGGCTTTGCAAATTTGTCCCAAAGAAGCTCTTCCCAGCCAAGGTGATGGGATCAGATATCATCTTGTACAACTGCCAAACTGTTTAGCTTCAAGCAAGACTCACCTCCCTGACAGTGTTGACCACAATTAATGTGTCCCTGAGAGGGAGAAGTAAAAAAATCATGAACAAAAATGTTAGATTTTGCCAGCTGATGGCAGTATTCAAAGGCGCCATCCCTATGACGTCTGACAATTGGCCAAAAAGTCAGAGTTGCAAGGACTAAAGCAGAAGGTCCCAGGTGAGCACTATTGAAACGAGCACTGTTCGGATTTACCAGTCAAATCACTGCCTAACTGAAACTATTTGTAGGGTCAGTGATCACTTCTAATGCCTTGTAGGGTCGTGATATATTCTGGTAGACTTGGACACATCCAAGTTAAAAGATAGATAGATAGATAGATAGATAGATAGATAGATAGATAGATAGATAGATAGATAGATCCACTGTCCCATCCCATCTGTATATAAAAAAAATGATGGTTTCAGGTAAATACTCTTCAGAACTTGTGCTCTGGACACTTGCCTATGTCCATGCCTATGTCAGATGAATAAAGAATAGGATCAGACTTCAGCATTACTCTCGCAGGTTCCAGGACATTTGTTATTTTGGCTAATGCAGACCTCCAGCTGTAAAATGTTTATTTGGCTGTGAAAAGCCTATGAAGTAACAAACTTTGATGGATTCAGCATATTGTTTTCTCTTCCTTTTTTGGGATGCTGTGTTTGCCTGCGGCTTTCGGGGGAACACGTCTCTCATTTTGTATATCATAAATAACAGAGCCTTATGACTGCCAGCGTGTGTAGCGCAGGTACAGGAGCCACGTTCTGCTCACAGAGCTTTTGTGACAGTCTGCACTGCAAGCAGATTCTCTAAAAATAATGGCATAACATGACTGCACAACACTTTAATATTTAACCTGGCAATAATTTAAATTTGWTAATATTTTATTCTTCCTCATAAGCAGCTTGTAGATTGAGCGTTTTTTTTTCACAAAGTTAAGTGAAGGAAATAAACTCTGGCTCCATGAACATACCGGGAAAGCAGATAGAGAAATATATTATTTCCTCGAGTGACCTCTCCAAGACCTCCTTGTGGCGCTTGTTATAAACAGACTGGTAATTGGAAAGTTTAGAATAAATAAAAGGCGGCTTTTCAAAACCTATGTATGTGCTATGTAAATGAACCTTCCAAAATGAAGCTCAAGTCTATATGTTACAAATCCTTTGCAAGGGGATTGTTTGAATATATTTTTAAATAAACATTTACCAGTTGTGTGAGGGCACGAAAGTTCWTTAGAAGCCCAGATATATTTTACAAGGAGAGGACAGACCATGGTTTTGTCCTGAGGCTCTGGCCTAAATTTTCAAAATGCTTAGTGATTTACTTTATTTTTCAGTTTTTAGATGCAATGGGTAGAGGATACCATTATATATCCGTTATTAAACTCTTTGTTAGAACATGTGTTCAATCCAGATCATCTCCTGCGTGAGGTCTGGAGGGTTTCTAGGGCCAGGTGGTGAGGAGGGCAGTGGAGCTTTAATCACCGCRTTTTGTTAATCTCGATGCAGAAGGTTATTGTGTTAGATGTTAGAATAACTCATCAAAAGATATCACGTGTCAAAACCTATTTGATTTTGACATAAAAGACTGTGGACACTGCCCGTATGACTGTTTTAGTGTAGGCTCAGACTGAAGATATYGACCTGTAAACTCTAAAGCAAGTAAAGAAGCCTCAGGTGGGAATAGTCCCATAAGGCTTTTGCAGAGCAATTCCTTGGCAGAGGAAATGTGAGCAATTGCTCATCAATGAAAATAAATGGTTGCCATCCCAGCCTTTTTTTTCTGCTTGTGTGAAGAAAGTCATGTTGTGTATCAGCACTTGGAGGGCCTGGCACCTAATTCTGGCAAGTGATAGTTGGGAGACCGTTTTTTACAAAGGCTTTGCTTCTTTCATTAAATATGTGATGTGATTTGAAGATACTTGTTCTCTTCACTACCTCAGGTCTGCACTCCATTAGCTTCAGAGCTTTTAATCTGAACTGATTACGAATYTAGGATTAATGTGTTTTTTTTTCTTAAGAAAATACACAAACGACGGATATATAAATTTCTCCTCTAATATCTCTTTATGGTTGAAGTTTTATTTGATCTTAATAGATGAAGTTCAGCTGGAGGATGGACCCAGTTTTCAGAATCGCCTAATTCTAGTCAGGACTAACTTTTGCAGTTTGTAAATCATTACTGGTTTCTTTTGGGGTGGGGGAGTATTGGAGTGGCTGGGGAGCAGTTTGACAAAAATCAGTAGTTTTGATTTAAGAGAATGTCATTTTTAACAGAAAATGGCATCTTCCAATAAAAGTATATTTTATTAAAGTCATGTAGCTTGACAAACAGTTTAGGCTGAGAACTTCATAGTTGGTATGTAAGCAGAGCAACTCCGCTGAGATTTGTGTGCATTGCTAAGATTAATGAAATACACTTTACAAAGGAGGGCAATGATTCACCGAGTAAAAATAGGCAACATCCTAAAGGGCCTGTAAACACAGCTATTAATTTTAGGACTAGAATCTTATACTCTTTGTCCATCCTAGTCTGAGAATAATGCCACTGAACTCTGTGCCACTATTCAGTGGGTGCACATTCTGCAATTAAATAGATTTTAAGAGTGACCACAGTTGCATTTTGTCTGCATGTTTTGGCCCTCCTTTCAAATCTCTCTATGGTAATTTTACTGTATTAAATATTCATCTTTTCCATATTAAGCCACCGTCCTTACCACAAACCCAGCTTAATATATTTATTGCAGTCAGTCAGTAATAACAATTACAAAGGAGGCACAGTTAACGTGCCTCTTATTTTCTACCTAYATACCTCAGGGTTTTGCAGTCTCCAAAGGACTTCTTGGAGTCAGTTGCTAAAAAGTTCTTTTTATTTTTTCCCAGTGTTGTTTGTGCTTGAGGCTTAGTCTGATGATGAACCTCACTCTTCATTTGGAGGAAGGGGAATGAGTTTTCTCTCTCGTATCCTCAGGTCTTGCAATTTTTAATCATTCTCTTCAGTGTCAGAGAGAAGCTTTCTTTGGTTCCACAGGGCAGTGGGGTGATCTTTCCACCAGCTCTTGTTTTATTCTAATATGGTGAAGAAGGAAGTTGCAAAATTTGATCAGGAGCCAAAGGCTSAATTCAGGCTGAATTGTATTAAATTTTATTTGATGGAACGCAGTGAAATCACCATCGTTTTCTGCTCAAMCACTGGTCCTCGGAATGTCTTCTAAAGCTGAAAGCACAAGAAAATATATTTGAGTGCCAGGTCCTTTCACTTTTGACAGATAAACTAAAGACCTGGCGTATTGCTTATACAAGCATGTTTGTAACCACCTCGTATTAATGAAGCGAGCACAAAAATGACAAATACAGTTTGCTATGATGTGRAAAACATGGATCGAGTGGCTCTACATAAGTCAACTGAACGTTGCAGCTTCTTCCTAGGAAACCAGCTGCTGCTTTTCCTGTGCTGCTSTACGGCTTGGATAGCTGCATACAGGGAATAAAGACCCTTCCAGGCTGTAGGAAACTAGAGGTATGGCACACGGGATATAGAGATTTGCCTTAACGAAGTTCATAGAAAGCTAAAATTCTTGAAGAACATGAAGAGCATTATAAATTTTCCATTCTTGGTTGCATGTGACGGTGCAAGAATAGCAGCCTTTGCCAGTCCTTGCCTCCTGGACGTATTTCCTCCTGGGAGCAAGTACGGGACAGTGGTGTATGGTAGTGGGAATGCCTGTCTGGCAAGCAGGAGAGCAGGCTTTACCCCTGGCTTTCAAAAATTATTTAGTATGAGTCCTGATATTCCTTAAAATATGAAATATCCCTTTTCATTCTTTTTTATTTAGACAGATGTATCTGGAGCCATAGAATTGACATTAAATCCAGATATATATTTTTTTCTGAATTCCCTCCTCAATGATTCTATTTCCTATTGTTGCAGGTTTTCCAAGATTGCAAAGCTCTATTTTTACATTTAAACAAGACAGCATTAATTCATCTTGGTACAAAAACACACCTACCAACCAAATCAGTCTAGCTGACCTAACAAGTATGTGAATATTCAAATCATATAATCCAATGCCTAGATTTCTGTGACAAATCCTGTAACAAYGGGCATAGACCTGATGGTAATTTGCCCCCTACTCTTCTGTCTCGGTTTTAAGCATTAAGCACAGTGTTATTTGCCAAGCAAGCTCCCTTTCTTGCTATTTTTTTAACAATAACTGTAGCAACGTAGTGAGATGTGACTSTGGTTCCCACCAGGACACAACCTACACCTGTGAACATGCCGTCGTTGATGAAGATCCCAGTCGGTAGCATCTGTCTCTCTGCTCTCAGTGTTATCCTGTGTGTTTTTAGTGAAGACATTGTTGGGTATCTTCTAACGTTACTTAGACTTGCTAAGCTGTGTTTAGATTTTGGGGGGAAATCACTGTTTCCCAGGTGATTTAGAACAGAGACATGAATCACACTGCTGTGCAGCCAGACAGGATCCTCTCTACCTGTCTCCATTGCAGAGCAGCAGACTGAGTGCGAATAAACTTACGATTCCCCTGCAGGGACAAACAGGGAAAATGTAATTTTAAGTGAGTCCCTCTAGCTGTGATAAGGGTTAGCAAAGATCAGCGTGACTCAGGGCTGCGTGCTCCTCTGCAGCAGCTGCCCCCGCCTGCAGCTGGATATTGCAGTTGTAATTCGCTCCTTGGTGGGTCCACGTCCCGTTTGCTCGTCCTGGCTTTGCTTGCAGGACAGACAGCCCAGTGCCTCGACTGGTCTGGAGGTTTGCAGCACGCTCCAGTCTGCTCCAAGGAAAGCGATTCTAGAGGATCCCGTAGCTGCCTTTGGGCACGGCGCAGGTGGAACCTGCGTTTCCCCTGTCCTATCCCTGTTTTCCTGCAGCACCACGTACCCCTCTGGGGAAGTCTGCACCCACAGAGAGGGGCTCTGCAGGGCTCCTGGAGGAAGGGAACCTTCCAGGACTGCCAGAAGCAGCAGGGCCTGCAGTTGTCGAGACTTTGTACAGCTTCGTTCTCCTATTAGCTGCAGTGTATAAGAAAAAAAAAGATATATATAATAACTGTTAATTATCTTATGAAGCAATCACAATTAATGTCACACCAAAATTCCAAGCAAGGGGTGTTCCTGTGGCTAATACACAGGCAAACTTTCCATTAAATCCACTGGGAGCTTTGGCTAAGTGAGGACTTCAAAACTAAGTCCATGTCTTTCTTCTCTCTCAAAATTAGGTTTTGTCACTAATATAGGTGAATGCTTACTGTTTCATCATGGAATCATAGAAACATTAAGGTTGGAAGGGACCTTTAGAGATCATCTAGTCCAACCCGCCTGCACACACAGGGAACTTCTTGACATGACTGGTTATTTCTTCTAAGATATGGCATATCAATATCCTTACAAACCTGTAAATATCTTTATTTGTTAGCCTCTATCAGTACTTTTTTGTGGTTTTTTTTTTTTTTTTTCCAAAATGACATAATTAAATTCCTGAAAAGTTTCTGGAAGATTTTGAGAATCCTGTTTTGCCTTTGAAGTTTCGGTCTCCTTTGCACTCACATGTGAGACGGAACGTCTACAAGCCTGAGGGATGATTGTATCCTCATGCAAAGTTAATAACCTTATAGCCAGCTCATAGTTTTGATGTTTTTGAGCAAAGATGCTGAACACAGATCCCTCGGTGAGGGTGACCTGAGCTCCCTGCGCTGGCAGGCACATGGAGCCCATGAGTCTGTGTTGCTACTTCACGTTGCCTCTTGACTGTCACCTACAGAGAAATTTGTCCTCTCATAAATAGGGTTTCTACTTGTTAGAATTTCGGCAAATACTGTGACTGTAAAAGATTTTTGCCATCAATTCCATGACATGGTGCTGTGGAAAAGCAGGTATGTTGGCTGTGCAGAACTGTGTGTTTCCCACAGATTTACTATCAGCGTTACTCCGATGGTCTTCAAAAAATACAAATATAGTAACATGATGGATCTATTGAACGTGAAGCCAAATTCAGGTGGAACACAATGTCTGTGCCACATGAAAGTAATGTAATTCACAGTGCTTGTCAGTGAAAGAAGGAATTAATTGTGTGAAGAATGAAAGAACTTTTCTTGAAAGCACTAAAGAAATAACTATGTTGTTCAGGTACCCGAGGCTTCTCAGAACCCTGCTTTTATCTAAAAATGTAACCAAAGTAAATAGCTTATCAGCCTTATTGTACTTTGAATAGTAAAACTCCTTCCTGCTATCAAAATGAGATTAAATATTTCAGCTGTGTGAGAACACGTCAGGTAAAATGTTATCCCAAATTTTGATAATGAGTAGTAGAAGTGAGTGCTATATTGAGACACTGTTGCTTCAGGTGGGCTGGCCGGATGAAATATTACCACTTTTCCTCAAGAAAAAATATGTCACCATATATCATTTAAAATTAATGATTTCAAAGCTACATTTAATTTCAGGTGTGCACAAATTCCAGCAACACAAGAGCTACACACTAAAATAGTAATTTAGACATTCCCTCTCAGCTGGGCTAAGATGTGTACATCTTAGCAGTTGGGTTAATACTGCACAAATTGACCTTTCAAATTGCAATCAAAATACTTTATGATGAGATTAATAAGCTAAAGTTTAGTAAAGCAGGAGTGAGTCACATGCATGTGATTTTTGACTCCGACTGATATTTCTGGCTGCCACAGCATGTGACCAAACACTTGAAATTCTCCTGGATTCAGCRGTGACCCCCACTGTTGGACATGGGCGGAAGAGAACAGGTTGACTTCATTAACAGCCCTTTATTTCCCACAAGGGGCTGGTGAGGGCACTGGGAAAGCCAGTCATGGTTTGGGGCAAACATCTCCTCCACCAAAGCTGGGTCAGGCCCTTAGAATCAGTTCCTTATGTTGGTCAGAGGTTTTGGTATTTTCCAGTGTCCGCAGTATAGGAACCATAACTGGTTCCATCCTCATTGGAYACTTGAGGCCTGGTTTGAGAGCCTGGTGACAGACTCTCATGATACCACTCCAAATAYACATGCCAGATACAAAATGGGGCCAGGTACCAGCCCTTCTGTGCTGCCTCATGATCCCTGCTGCTAGGCTGTGGTTTCCTCTTGTGAGAGGATGCATGGGATGAAGTTGCCACATGGAGCTGCTTCTCTGTCCCCACATTACATCCCACCTATTGCTTGGCTCTTCTTCTGCCAACATCAGTGGCCCATCAGTGATGATGAAGAGTGATGGTTTTGTGACAGCCAGGAGAGGAGTTGGGTGAAGGACAGGCCCATAGTGGTTAAGGTGTCCCATTCCAGTGCTCCAGCATTGCATATCCATGGAGCAAAGTTGCWGTCGGGAGAGGTCCCAGCCCCACAGCAATGTCAAGCTGGCCAGGTCAGGGGGAGGGAGCAGAGAGAAGGAGGAGAAAAAGTTTTGAGAACTTCATTCCTMAGCAAGAGAACTCAAACTCCATTGTTGGAGGGCTTAACATTATYACAGAATTTGGTATATTATCCAAGTGCTCGGAAAGATCTGTGTGGGCTTTTCCTCTTTTTTTAAAGCTATATATTAGCTTCCACAAAGCTATATCAAATACTAGCATTTACTTGGAAAAAAAMCCCTGTTGATAGTAGGTTTTACTCACAACCTACTCTTCTAAATGGATTCAAGATTTTCAGGCAGATTGTAGTAATGTCAGGGATAACTGAGCTTTAAATCTACACAGGTGTCTCTCTGTAATTTCTACAGATAGGAATGTATGGTTCCCAGCAGCAATTGCTGCTTAGTAAAATATAGAACTAATAAAYGTCTCCAGTTAGCAGCAAATASAAGAACATATTTTAAATAGTAAGARTATTGTTTGAACTCCCGTAACAGGATGCATCTGCAGAGTTATTAAAAAATAATTGAAGTGTAAAATTAAATATAYGGAAAAAAATAATTCCTTTTCTGCTTTAGAATTTAATTTAAGCATCTGAGGACAAGGTTCTCTACTGCAAAGCTTGTGTATGGGTGGGTAATTAAAGACATTTGATTTTCATCTATGAATATGAATTTGCTCCCCAAATAGTGCATGGGAAAGCTTATACTTCAGAATACTTACACATAAGAATACTTAATCTAACTTCAAAACAAAACATCTGTGACTTCAGAGTCAACCTCCGAAAGGTGGCTTGTCAGTGAAGTCTGTAAGGGTTTCAAGAATGCGTATTAAATCATAGTTCCATGAGGTGATCGTCCAGAAATCAGTCTGGTTTAAGRACCAGACTGAGACCTGTTTCCAAAATATATGAACACCACTATTTTTTGCCAGTTGGCAGCTTGGGATGTGAAATATCTGCTACTTTTTAGTGAAAGGATAGTGTGTGACAATCCGTGATTTAGAAGCTTAGTATTGGCAAATGGCTTATGAAAACTTTCTTTTATTTCATCTTCTAGGCTGTTTGTAATTCAGCTGCTGCCCAGAATCCCAGAATGCTGTTAAGCTTGATGGTATTAAGTGGCCTTTTTTTTTTTTTTTTTTTTTAAAATCTCAATTTTGATCCATTCTCTGTGTTCTGCACTCCAAAGTCATTCCCAGAACATGGAACATTCCTAATCTACCAAAACAGATGCTGAAATAAATCTTTTTTTTTTCTTTTTTTTTAATGTAAGTAACACTTCTTAGGCTATGGTTTCCTATAAAATCTTTCAAGTTAAGCAGATGTAACAGACGTCTTTATTTAGGACAAAATGATTCAGTGCTGCTGATGCTGAACAGAAAATTATTTCTTGAATAAAAAATTAACTGTCATTGTGGCATCACTACCTTTATTGCTGCAAGTCAGGGTATTATTTTATTTGTTTTAATGTATGTAGGTTATTATAGGTCCTACTTATGAGTGATACCATAGATTGGTATCTTAGCCTACCCTTTGCTAAGACAAATACCATTGGAGTCTGATGGAAAACATGCAGCCTTAATAGATGTGCTGTTATGCCCCGTTGAATTTTGTTGTAGTATTTATTTTGCTCAGACAGAGAAAACAAGTAATTAGCCAAGAAAGCTCCCAGCTGCATAGCCTACTCCCTCCTCTCCTCTATACACACAGCCTTTGGTATATACAAAACTGGCACTAGCAAAGCATAAATAGATTCTTTTCCTGTGTGGAAAAGACTATTACCATTGAGTGGCAATAGGATTCTTTGGCAATCCTAATGCTTTGTGTGCTGAATTTGGATTTTAGGTTCTAAAGCCCCTTGCAATTCTGTAGATGGTCTAATGTCTCCATGGGTTTGTTTGTTTTCTGTCTTGCATGTTTGTTCAAGCCATTCAGGAGATGGTGTGCCATGTTTCTGGAATTTTGTATGTGTTCTCTTTGCTGCAAAATCTAAAGCTGTGTTAAAATGACTATTTCTGGACAGGTAGAGTTGTAAAGCCCTAACCCAAGCCTTTTCAAACCGAAATCAGAGGCACCTCATGCAGTATTTGCCCAATGCTATGGAAATCCTGAAGTCATTTTTCTGAGTTCAATCTACTGCATTTAGTTTGTTTCAGGGGGTTCTTCGCTTCCAGATGCRAGCCTCTACCGGGGAAGGAAAGCTCCTCTTTCTTGCAGAAGCCTTTGGAGCCTCCTTCCCTGAATCCTGACTTTCTGCCCGTAGACTACCAGTTATGTCGCAGCTTGTTTTCTCGTTATTTCCCCCACCATTCCACCTTCTTGCCACGGTGCCTGGAGAGCAGCCTTGCACAAGAGCGGCTTGGCAGGCGCAGCGTGCGCCTTTCGGCACCGTGCTATCTCACATACCTTCCTTCACAGCAAATATACCTCTCTTTCTCAGATTAAAATAACTCTCCACTTAGGGACTTGGCTGTCCACCAGGCCACGGTCATCTGAAGTTCCATCTATTCTCTCCTCTCATGCTTCCCTATGAAAAACTCCKGAATCTCTGTGAAAAACCCTGTCATGTTTGCGTCTTTTCTTCACCTACAGGCACGCTCAAGTTTATTGTTTTGTGTTACTATCAAGTAATGCAATTACACTGTGGCATTTATCTCTACAAATTATGTCTCCATAAGGGATTCTACTCAAAGATGCCTCACGTTCCAGGCATAGTGGGATAAYATCTTCTCTGTGGTGTTCTGTCCTTTTAAAGACCTTGAATAAAGCTCAGATAGATTTTTGCATTTTATTTTCAAGGAAGGAAAGAGATTTGGCTTCAGATAAGAGGGGATGGCTTGGCTTACATAAACTGCCTGAAATGTGGCAGAATCCTACCATTCAATCCCACCACTGTGGGAACACCCAAATGTATTGCCCATACTGGATTTTGCAGAGCAACTGAGAAGAAAACAGAAGCATCTTTCCTTTATAATTCTTGAGCATTTTTAACTATTACTTTAGTAYAGTTTTATATGTATTATAGTCATTTTAACTATAAGTTCCCCATTATCTAGCAGAAACCCCTTCTTTACCCTTTCTGTCTGCTGCATGGTATTTCCTCTTCTGTCTGCCTGAATTTTTGGAGAATCTTAAATCCTGATAATGGCTTGGTAAAAGTTGATCTTGGTAGAAGTTGAGTTAAAGGGGTGAATTATAGTGCAAATAAAGTACCTGACATCACATAACTGCCTATGTGCCCTGGTTGCTGCCTGGGAAAGCCTTTCTTCCCCAGGGTGATCTGCAGCAGGGAACCATARGGCAGTTTGTGGACAAGAATAGATTTTTGAGGGGTCTCTTCTTCCTGTGTCCAAGGTAATCGTGTACATGAATCACCAAACTGGCSCTGAAACTTGTTGCATTTAGTTGGGACAAGTCTGAAGTGTTCTAGTGACTAAGTTAGATAAACTTTGCAATGCCTAATTGTTCTGTTTTCCAAGCGCGCCCTCACAGTCATGTTCAGTGCTTTAATAACAATTTCCTTAGAAAGTTCAGCATGTTTTATATGTCACTACGCCAGAAAAAATAACTTGTAGGGAAACAAAACAAATATGTAATTCCTAATAGGAAAGGTCACTTTTCTGTCCCTTCCTTCTACCGTCTGGAAACACATTTACTTAACTCTGTGCTAAGCACGCACTCGGGCCATGCAGTGGTGCCCCGCAAGTGTTTTTTTTAACCGTGTCTCRCTTCGTTTCTCACTTGGAGATTTTCAGTCCCTTATCTTGGTCCTGGCGTGCGGTTCCCTTGCGTATGTGGAAGCAGC
Organism: Nothoprocta perdicaria; assembly: GCF_003342845.1. NCBI lineage: Eukaryota > Metazoa > Chordata > Aves > Tinamiformes > Tinamidae > Nothoprocta > Nothoprocta perdicaria. The sequence goes on from NW_020455976.1 coordinate 8,660,079, forward strand.
TGTTGCCACACACTTATCGTGGAGGCCCGGGCCGCCGTGCCGTGCGGCCTGGTGGTGAGAGGGGACTTGGTGGTGGCCGCGGCAGGAGCTGCGGTGCCAGCGGCCGGGGTGCGTCCGACCCCGGCGCCRTTTCGTGCCGGGAGCCGGGCCAGCCCGTGGCGGCCTCGGCCTTTGTTTTTCTGTCTTCTCGGGGCTTGTTTCTCCAGCAGAGCTTGGGATGTGAAGTGCAGCGCGYGGTCACGTAGCAGGGAACATCAGGGACGTCAGGGAAGTGTTGGAGGGGGATAAGCTGGGGATGTTGGCGGCTCGGAGATCTTAACTGTGCATGGCTGGCAAGGCCATCGCCCGGCCGGGAACGCGTCAGGAACCGTGGCCTGGGCAGTCGGGTGGCTCCGGGGGACACTCGGGGACACACCGAGAGGGGAGTTAGTTGTACATGTACGGAGAGGAAGCCTCCACTTGACTGAGTGGATATTTTCGCGGGTTATTTTCTTCCAACTTTGCCACTACATATTGGCAGAGGCACCAGATGTCTTTAAAAGTAGTCATGGGAAGTGAAATTGTGGAGAAGACAATAATCAAAATGCCTAATCACAGAATAAATGCACTTATATGCACTTTAACACATATGCCTTGTACGTGCTCGTRCACAGCAATATGCAGTCCCCCCTTGAACAGATTGTTGCACAGAATTTGTTCATTTGCGCCAATGGCTGAAACCACTTGAAATTTCTGAAGGAGCCAACGATCCCAATTCAAGAGCTTCCCAGCTGTGATTCCTCCTCCTTGGCTGCTGTAGTCCTTTTTTAAAAAGGTCTCATATGACCTTTTTACTGCAGTAAAATCAGGTTCTTGCTTCTTCATCTCCACCAACTCTTCTCCCTCTTGACATCTGCTTTCTCATTTGCTTCTGACACGTATGTACCCTTCGTCTTTGCTTTGCCCCTTTTGAAATGCTTGGTACCTTTGCAAAAAAATCTCTCYCCTTAATTCCTCACAGGCATCTCTTCAGGGAGTATGAATTTTATCTCATGCCACTTGATGTGTTCYGTATTAAAAAACAAAAAAAGTTTTGCAGAATGCCACAAAAGACCATGAAGCTTTGGAACCTCTTACAAATGTTTTATGGTGAAGCACACCTGGACTGCATCTGGCTCTGCAGCAAAGGCTTAACTTGTTTCCTGCAAGTGTTTTACCTTTTAATTATATGTATAATTTGTACCATTCGTGTATTCTATTAGGCACATAATAGCTGCAGGCACATGTGCCTCAAAAGGAGTTGCACCCTGGACCATGCCAAAGAATTCCATAATCCAGGTATTTTCCTTTGACGATAACTCAAACCAGATGATTCAGACAAAGATGTAATGCTTTGATTGTTCCATACTGAAATTATTTTGGGCGGTTTGTGCCTCATGCTAGCCAGGGATTGCCAGACAGCTGAAGCCTTATGCTTAGCACTGATTTTTGATGTATTTGACCCAAACACCCACACATGCTTCTACATGCTTCCTAATAATCTGCTGGTGATATAGTCTGGATCTGTCTTCTTTCTCTCTCCGAGAAGAGAACTACCACACTAGACGACCTTCGTCAGGCACCTGAACCAAGTAGCTAGGGAGGCAACTAATCCTATTCTTAGCTTGGCATGCTAGTTATCTGCGAGAGGAGAGCCTGCCAGAAACGTCTGGTGACATGTTTGTCCAAGGGAGGGAGGGTTTATGCCAAGATGCTGTGGGTGCTGCTCTATGGCAGGGAGTTTAGAAAGAGAAAAATCTGTGAAATGCAAATTCAGAAACACAGCCGTTATTAAAGAAAAAAAGGAGCTGTTCCCAGTAACACAGATATATTCAAGATACAGATATTTTTAAAAAATTATTTTTTAAGTATCAGGAAATTAAACAGTAAATGCTGTGGTGTCAGCCAAAGTTAACTCTACCTAATACTTTTGGCTTGGCCACCAGAGGTGGTAGCAAGCTGTATGTGCAGCTAAATGCTGTTTTTATTTCATTTCATTTTAAACTTAAAGCCCTTTATGTAGGTTAAACATTCTGGGACTTGTGCTTGACTATCACCCAGCAGTTCAGCCGCGTGTGTGTAACCCGCCAGTGAGTACGTGTTACAGTTCTCCTTCTGTGCCTGCTCTGGAGTGGTTATAAATTTGTTAACAGCTTCAGGAGGAGATTCTGGCTTCCTCGCTGGCCCCAAAGCAGCCTGTGCTTCTTTTGCTGAGGGTTGCCCTTCGGTGCCGTTGTTGGCTCAGGACAGCAACTGCTTACAGATGCTGGTCAGATTTTAAGTAAGGCACCAAGGAAAAAGCAGACCGGCAGTTTGAATTGCAATACCTGGCAGGCAGCTGCTCTCTGAGATTTGGGCTCCYTTGCTGAAGGATTTTCCCTGCTGCTTCAGGCTCTGCCAGACATCCTTTGAAGTCCTGGATGCTCCCCCTGGGATGCACCCACCCCACTAGGGATTCCTACACTGGCAAATCCCTTTGGAATAGAGCTGGCTCACTCAGCCCATGTGGCTGGAAGGACATGAAGAGCAGACACCTCAGCACCTCCTGAGCTCCTTTCTGCCCATCTCTGGCTGCGAGTGGGAGAGCTCTTCCTTCTGACCAGGGTTATCTGCCTTCTGTCCTTCCTGTCTCTGGGAAGGGTCTCTAATCAATCTGTGTAACCCAGGCAAAAGAAAAGTGGTTCTTCTTTTTCTGTTTTTTTTTTTTTTTTTTCCCCGGCAGTGGATGGTGGCCAGGACTTAGGATGAGCCTCAAGTGGCCAGGGTTATTCCATTTGGTATGGGAGAGGACCYGGGACTCTGGGAGTCCTTCAGTGGTCGCACTCTTTGCTTTGGGGATGAAGCTGGCAGGATCCGTCACTCTGGAGCTCCTCCTGGAGGCAGTCCATACACGCAGTAGTCGAGCTGGGGAACATCAGGCACTCCTGCTGCAAATGGAGTGCAGTTTTGGTGCCAAGGGTGTTGAGGATGTGTTAAAGCCTGGTAAAAAATCAGGGTGAAAACAAGGGGTGACAAAGCCAACAATACAGAGGCCACAAACAATAAGAAAAGGAGGAAGCTAACCTGTGTGCATAGGTCTTATCTGTGCTCTGAAGAGTGCAAAGAATGGTTACTCTGATTTTCTGAAGCCGTGGATTTCATGCTTGGATATAATATAAAAAGTCAGTTTAGTTCAACAGCAAAATATTTGGACCCACTAAGCAAGGAATTGTTTCTTATTATCTGCATCTTGAGTAGCAAATCCGTTCTGATAAATGTGGACAATGCCAAGTCCATTGTTGTTGGCACCCAAAAATAATAGATAAGTTGTCTTGGGCAGTTCCAGTGGATGATGTCCAAAGATGACAGCCTTTTGCTACTGATAAGTTCAAAATAAATGCAGCTTTTTAGGTATATAGGAGAATTGTTGTTAGTTTTGGGTACTGAGTGTTCCTAGTCTGGTTACGTAAGAACAAACAGTGACGGAGTTGGCTTGAAGCCTTCTTCAAGGTTTATTTGGATCACAAAGAGAGTTCCCTACTCTGAAAAAGGAGAAAACTGGGTTGATTTCACACTTAAAGCCATTCACTGTGGATGTCTGTAGCAACACCTGGCAGAGGTCCCACTATCACAGAATGAAGGCACCAAACTGTGTATCAAAAATACGAGAAGAGTAAAGCAGCCAGGCAGGACATCTCTGTCAAGGAAATCGATGCCCCATTCATTCAGCTCTACAGTATGTTTTTCTTAGACATCCTGTGCTTCCTTCAGGGTTTTAAAATGAACCATAACAACTTGTCCCTGCAAATAAAGCCCTTTCTCATTTGTCCTCACCAGGTCGAACTGTGAGTGTGTAGGCACAGACCGTGCACTAAAGTCAGCCCACTGCAGTTTAGATACCAAGCAAGATGAGGAAAGTGTGCTACTGTCAGTGCATAAAAATGAGAAGAAAAGCCAAGTGGTTAGGCTTTGAAAAAACATGATTTGGGCTTTTTTACCATTGATGAGGTAAGCTTTGAGGTAACTGAAAGTTTCATGATTTGCCTATGTTAGGGTTTCTATAACATAAGCAAATCATGGGATGATAGGATTTCATGTTTCATATTTGCCTCTGTTGCCTTATTAAGGAAGTATTAGTCCTGTATGGGAGGAGAACTCAGTTCTGTTCTGTGCCCAGACTCCATCGATGTCCTGCAGAGCCAAATCATCTCATCACTTTTGCCTCTGTTTCCCTTCAGTGAATGCAATTTCCTGCCAGAATGGAGACATCGTAAGACATTTTAGATATGCTTTAATATCTTCCTAGCAAAATCTCCACATATTAATTGTAATTATAGTATAAAAGGTTTTTATTTCATGTATTTCCATTATGATTTTTATAGCAATCCTTGTTTATAATTATTAGTTACATCTTGGCAAGAAACTGGACTACTGCACTTTTGCTGTCATTCCACCTCGCATTAGAGTTTATTTGTGGCTTAATTCAAATTGTGCATGATTTTCACCCACTTCCACTCAGTATTGGTAAGGAGGTGAGGGACGAATAGAAGATGTCGTTTGTATGAGTATATGAATGGAAACTTCTGACTTCAGGTATCTAACAGGGGTACAACAAATCCAACAATAGTTAGAAGGTGATTTTCGATACCTCAGTAACAGTAGTTAACAGGCATTCASACTATAGAATTTACTTACTTTACAGTACAGATATTACCTTGCAAATTTGCCATCTAAGTGCTGCAATATTTGTGCCCAATTCTGTATCCAGGGCATTGTCCTTGCYGCTGTTGGGAACGTTTTCTGTAATTAACTGGCAGAGGGAGCCCTGGCCAGTCTATGAGCTTTCTCTTACTGTGTATTCTCATTATAATAAGATATTTGACCCATACAATAACAGCATTAGAGCTGGGTCCAAACCAAAATCTTTGGATTCAAAGTGCCCTGAACTTTGGGAAAAAGTCAGACCCAGATTCTGTGGCTTGGCTGAAACTCTGAATAAAATGAAACAGAATGTGCCTAGGATTAAAAATCCTTTAGCCTCTGTTGGCTTACTTAAAAAAAAAAATTATTTTTTATCTCCATTGTTTGCCATGCTTTTTAGGAGTTTGCAAATGCAAGACAGGTTTCTCTGCAGATTTTTTAGCAAATCCTTTCGTGTGGGTGGATTGGTTTCATAGTCTTCTAATACAGAGGAAGTCAGTGCATTTTCCAGTGTTTTTTGGCTGTGTTTTCACCTTTGTGGTGATGGGAGGAATTAACATAGCTGAAGACTTGAAGGCATTTAGAAGGCATAGATAGAAGGCATTTATTTGTGCTGCATAGATTTAGTACCTGCTTTTTATTTTATGTGTCATTTGTGGTCACAGATATTGTGAGATGGTTTAAATTGGTCCAACATTTGCAGCTAAACATTCAGGGTGTCCATCTAATGCTTTAGAGACTTGTGTGCTAATGAACCTTTAATAAACAAGGTCCTCCTCACCAGACCCCGTATATTATAAGGAAATCCTTAGTATATACATAGCATTTAGGGAAAACATTAAGGAGAACTTGAGGTCCCTGGATTGAACTTTTGTGTTTTGATCCTTATCTGTTGATAGATGATGGCCTAGTTTTCCTGCCTGTTTAGCTCTGAGCAGAGAGGACACGTCTTCCTCACTCCTTATCAGGGACTCCCCTCTTCGAAAAGTGAGACCACAGGCCGTTCACTTAGCCTTTCTGTTTACTTCACTTAACCTTTCCGTTCAGTTCACTTAACCCCTCTGTTTAGTTCATGTCACCTTTCAGTTTATCCCCTTTATAAACCAACTTGAAGTGCCCACCAACCATGAGAGTTCAGGTGCTCTGAGGACCCCCGTGAGGGCATCTGTGTGGGGTGGCCGCCCACGTTGAGGAGTCCTGGGGAAGGAGAGGCAGACATGGGAGGAGCTGGGAGTTTGTTTTCATTTTTGCTACTATTAGCGCTGATTTGGGTCCCCCTTCCTCTGGCTGCAGCGCCTGCCCCCGTCACCGTGTCCCCTGGCCCTTGGCACGGCCCTTGGCCGCGTGGACCCGGCGGCGGCCGGGAGGCCTCAGCCCCGTCCCGATGGAGGCCTCAGCTCCATCCCAATGGAGGCCACAGCTCCGTCCCACTGGAGGCCT
>NW_020455976.1:8666896-8671577 GCF_003342845.1 Nothoprocta perdicaria
GCTCCGTCCCGCTGGAGGCCTCAGCTCCGTCCCGCTGGAGGCCTCAGCCCCGTCCCGCTGGAGGCCTCAGCTCCATCCCGCTGGAGGCCTCAGCCCCGTCCCGATGGAGGCCTCAGCTCCATCCCAATGGAGGCCTCAGCCCTGTCCCGATGGAGGCCCCAGCCCTGTCCCGATGGAGGCCTCAGCGCCGTCCCGCCCCACGGGTGGCAGGAGGCCCCGCGGGGTCCCGCCAAACACCCCGCGGGCGGCGCAGACCGCGGAGCTGCAGCTGGCAGCTTGTGGGCTGGCTCCGGCCTGCGCCGGGGCTGGCGCTGGGCCTTGCCTTTCCGCACGGAGACGGGGATGCAAGGGAAACAAAATATTCCTGAGCTTGGGAGCCAATCTGTAGCTCAGTTTTGGGTGGAGGATTCCAAGCATGAGGAGTTGTCATCGCTGAGTTTGGGGCTTAGGAAGTTGTGCACCCCGTTACTTGAGTGTTTGAGGTTGCTGTTCATCTCAGAGGAGTGTCAGGCAAATACAAACCCTCTATTTTTTTATATTAGCACCACAGAAAATAATTTTAAAACTAAGGAAAGCCTCAAAGCTTGGTAAAATGTGTTCAGAATGCAAAAGTTGTGGACACCCAGAGATGTGCATTCCAGGCATACCTTTGCATGTCATGCTTCAAGAAAAATATTTCCAATACTTCCTAATACGTCATTCAGCCCCTACGGTCTGAACAAAACAGCAAAGGCTCAGTCAACTAATCTTCCCCTAAAGTTAATACCGCAATATTTCATGTCATTTTGGTATTTTTTGTTTTCTTAGCTAGCTGTGTATGCATAGCTTAACATAAAAAGGCAAGAGGTAAATTATTTTCAGCTGGAAATGCCAGCTGCAGTAAATCCTTTCCCTCTGCAGCTCCTGTCATGGCATTTAAAGTCGCGAGCTGTTGACTCACCTTGCTTGCAGAAGCCTCTGAGCGGCTGGCTGAGCTTTCCAGCAACCAGCCCATGGTACCCCAGGCCCTCCAGATCTCTGTCCTATTCCTGGCTATTTTGTGTAGTGTGGTTGTCATTTTTCACCTGCTGAATAGAACAGCTTGCCAGTGTCTTTTTCCTTTTGAAATGTAGATTTCTTTAAGCATTTTCCTTGGCTGAGTTTGTGGGTGCAAGATTGGGTAATTGCTTCCTATGGCTTTCTTCCCCATGTTATTCCAAGGCATGTGCTTCACCAGGCTTTGTGTTGCATGCTTCAAGCTTGGCTTTAAGCTGCAAGGCCTCCAGCCTTCATAATTCTCAGCACTTTGGTTACTGGGAATGGTCCATCAGCAGCCTCTGCGGGGCTTCGTGCCAGCCTGTCCCCGTAGCTCCAGTGAGCTTTGCTGGGATCCTGCACGTTGGCATCAGCCAAAGGAAATGCCTTTCCCCTTCTTGTTATCTACAGCCCCTCAAAAACCTGAATGCCAAGATTTTAGGTGCAGAACATCCTGTGCAGTGTAAAAGCATGTTGTGTGCATGTATTTTGTGGTATATGGGAGCCTCTTGATTTAGAGAGTTCAGTGCAGCTACACTGTTACTGCTGCATAATGTGAGAAGTATTTCCTTGTATGTAACGTCAGATGATTGTCACCACGTTTATTCTGTGGTCAGCATTGCAGGTGGGATTCAGAGTGCACACACAGGAATGCTCTTACGTATTTATATATTTTTWAAAAATGTGTATGCCCTGCTCTCTCTCCTTTCCTAAAGAATGTCCATATGGTCAGAGCCCTTGTACTGTACACTTGATTCCCATCAGTAATCCAGGGTCATCTCCTTTCTTCAGACTGTAAACAAAATACCCAGCTCCCTTTTATGAGCTGTTCTCAAGGCTTACCTTGCTTTTAATGATTTCTTTTTTAATGATCTCATCCTCACAGCTCCAGGAGTTAGGGACCTGTCAGTCTTACTTCAAAAAAAGAACAGGAAGAAGACACTGAAGTTCTGCAGAGTTTCTTGAGTGAGACTCACCTCACAGTATTAAATACTAATTTGTTCTTCCTTCCGTGTAACCATCAGGAGACGAGACTGTGGGAATGGAGGGCAGAATAGGGTGTTGTTGAGCGGTGATGCTTTTGTGCAAGCCTACAGCAGCTTTGGGCTGCAGTGCCTCTCTACTCACGAGTGAACTGCTATGGGAAGGCAGCTTGGCCACCGCACAGCTCACATAAAAGTCTTCTGGCCCAAGGTTAGTTCTGTTGCTACCAGACTTCAGTGAAGGTAAAATACATAGAGCATTGTGTACCCTGGGTGGGGAGAAGGAGGAARAACATTATGATGCCCACAGTGTGTGCTGGTAGTAATTTAGAACATCTGCAGACCCTTATTTTTATTTTTTAATTTTTTAATCATCAGGACCTTTGTGGAAAATGCTTTCATTCCTSTACTTTGTGGTAGAACCTTTCTTAAAAGATGTAAAAGCAATGTTCTATGCAGTAATACATGAATTTAAGGGCTTGGATGCATTTCATATAGGGCAGCACTGAGATCCAGCATTCAAAATCTGAATCCAAAGCTTGCCTGAATAATTTACCCTTTCCAGCTCTATGTGCAGTAAGAGAACTCAGAAAGCAGAGCGGGTCTGTGTTTAGGGAGAGATCTGGAATTTCCTGGGTCGCTAGTTGKGGTCTGTTTCTCTGCAGAGAAACCAGAGTGGAGTCCCCAGCATATGCGCACACTGAGAGGCTGTTGCATCAACTCTGAGTGTTCCTTTGGGCTGTGCTTTGGCTCGCAGGAACTCCCAGCTCAACTCCCACTGCTGACACTCCCTGCCCTGAGCACAGTGACATCAGTAGCCATCCAGGAAAGCTGATAAAATAATCCTCTGACTGCAGAAATGTGGCTTCAGAGCATATCTGGAGCATTGCAGATCCCCACTGCTTGGGAAAGGGCTGTATGGACCTCTGCAATATTTAGTCTTGAGATTTATGGAAGAACTGGTGCATATTGTTTTTTTTGAGTTTTTCATTCCTTTGTTGCTAACTTTCAAGAGAGGAGACATTTCTTCCTCCATATCCTCAGTTTAATGCCTAGAATAGGTGTGTGGGGATTCCAGTTTTATTTATTGTTCCCTGTTAGGAAATGAGTCACTAGCAAGCGGCAGCACTGTCTCCAATCAGCACGAGTCAGAGCTTGTGCGTGCCAAGGACTCCTCTCCTAATTATGACTTATAACTGCAYGGTCTTATGATCAATCTCTGGACTGTGCCCTGTTTTAGGAATCATTCAGCAGCCTTTCAGCTTTTATAATTTCCATCCCAGCAAGATAAAAAGGGCCTTTAGTTAGGACCCATCAGTTAGGACCCATCTCTGGAGGTCCTGAGCAATTTTTCCTCACAATAAAGCGGAACAGGGCCAACAGGRTCCACATCTCTCAGCCTTCCCTCTATCATGTACCTCGCAGAAGCATCAGTTGGCAGAAGCAGACAGGAGATTACCCATCAATATCTTGGCATTTCAGCTTCCACATGTGTATTGCACTGATGGAAAGTCACATGCATGGGCCTGGCTGCGGTAGCTTTGCTGGAAAGTCTGCTGAAAAATCATTCCCTTCCTGGAAGACAGTGAGTGCTCTGGGTATTCTGCTTCCTTCTGCTAATACTTACAGCTAAATCTTTAAGTCTTGCTAGTATTTGTGCACCTCACAAGGTAGATATCAAATGCTGCCTTAAGATGCTAAATTTTTAAAATGAATTTAAAACCCAGCTCTGATATTTATTTATTGCTCAGGACTTCTGCCTCTGTGTTGTAGTCATTTCATTTCCATGCTGTTTTATTGCTGCCCTGTTATGAAGTCATTTGGCCTCCCTCCAGTACTGAAAATTAATTGTTTTTAAGAGCAGAATAAGCTTTATGTTAAAAAGAAAACACTCCATTTCTGCATTAAGAAGAAGTATTGCTGACTCTAATTCTAGGGGAAAATTATGTTGGCTTTAAGGGAAAAGTAATTACAAATAACTGTATGTGTAGCCAGATGAGCTTGGCTGGATCAAGAGGAACATGTATCTTAATCCCTTGATCTGATAGTTGCCTGGCGCTCAGAGCAGGAAAAGAAACTCACTGGATTTTTGTTTTTTGTTATTTTTTTTCCCCTCTATGTGAGGTGGGAAACGCATGTTCTGCTTCAGAGATGGAAAATGAACAAATAATTCTACTGGGCAGCATGACAATTACACACAGAGTCGCTTGAGAAACCGCACAGAGTCAGGATATTGTTGGTTTCCTGTGATATGATTATCACAGGCTCGGCCTTAATCTCCACAGCATCTCATATGTGTTTTTACATAAGCAATGCGTTAGTCAATTATTTATGGTTTTGTTTTAGCTGCTTGTGTCCATCATCCTTGTCACCCCAAGATCTAAACAGAACTGGAGCCCTGCAGTCCTGCTGCTGTCCAAAAGCATAGCAATGAACCATATGTGACCAAATAGTTTACAGTCTGAGATACTAAGAAAAACAGAAGAGGTTAAGGAGAGTGCTGGGCTGTGTGCAAGCATCTATCGTGACTGCACTGTGTGTGCCTGTACAGCCCTTGTTTGCATTTGAGAGGAGCAGATGGGCATTGTAAATATTCTTAACATTTTTATTTTATTTTATTTTATTTTATTTTATTTTATTTTATTTTATTTTATTTTATTTTATTTTATTTTATTTTATTTTAT